>NW_018242920.1:282903-283743 GCF_001263595.1 Phalaenopsis equestris
TGAATTGGGGATTTTAGTCTGTCACTCTAAAATCTCCAATTCTACCACCGATAATATTATTTTCCTATTATTTGCACCCAACTTCCAAGGGCTTTGATCTCCCTGAATCTTGGATGTAATCCTCACTTTAGCTATAAAACTCAACATATTTTAACAAATCAATTGACCAGATTGAAAGTAAATTAAGATCAAAGTGAAAAGATCATCACAATTTGTTAAACATTTTCATAGCTTCACCAATTCAATTTGTCATTTCACAAATCTCAAGACAAGGAGAAACACAGAGAAAACTACTCAGATCTCATAGGAAAACACAACAAAACTCAGAATTCATATACAACAAGTAAATAACTTATCTCTAAATTCTCCCCAAGAACACTCCTCGAAGTTCCTCTGAATCTATTCCTTTCTATATAGCACACAGAATTCCTCTTCGAAGTAGCAAGGAGGAAGAAATCTCTCACTTTCCCTCCACTCTTACAATTTGTTGAAGAAATTCTCACAATTATTACACACTAATGGAACTTCTCTAACCTCTAGGGACTTTCACACCCTTCCAGACTCTTCAATTTTTGGCCAAAATAATCTTTTAAAGTTGTGGATGAGCTTTCCCAAGAGTTGCCTAAGCATCCCTTCAAAATTTGGCCTTATCCAAAGCTTGAGTAGGCATAACCCCCATCTCGCCGTCGGCGGACTTCTGGAGAATTTTGTCCTGTAGCCTCCGGAAAAACATGTCGTCGGCGGCGTCGAGGGCGTCGTTGGCGGCCTAGTTCAAATCTCCACATTTTTGTCCTTTTCGCTCCAAATTCGCTCCTTTTTGCATCTTTTTGCTCCATTGAC
>NW_018242920.1:283975-284254 GCF_001263595.1 Phalaenopsis equestris
AGTGAGATTTTTAGAAAAAATTTAAGTAATTGAATTAACTCTATAGCCACAAGATTATCTAGTCATCAAGTTTAAGAGTTCTAGTCTTCCATTCATTTCAAGAATGACTATATGTTGTAATATTATGTCACTTAGAATATCCAAAAGATAGGATATTCATGAGATCTCTACTAGTAAAAAATCTATTCCATAAATATAAGTTCAGGAATGTATTTAAGTTTTCCCCTTAGGTAGGTCCAGTGAAGCCAATTTTTGATTAGACATGCCCTCAAGCTTTTC
>NW_018242920.1:287118-287709 GCF_001263595.1 Phalaenopsis equestris
TAAATTAATTCAGCGTTACAACCAAAGCCACAACACTAAAAATTCTGAAGCAAAACATCCTATGCTTAGTTTTAACTATACAGAGATCTATAAGCATAATTCTAAAGAAAAGAAAATGCAAAGTTCAAATCAAAATACATAAATAGACAGATAGGTAGTAATATAAATCTACTGATCTTCAAACTCAGTACTCGATTCTCCTCTGAGATCACCCATTGATTGCACATGAACGAATAGGTTGTAGAAGGGTCAGAATGGAAATTCTTCAGTGGAATCCTCTTCTATTAACTTCATCCTCCTCATCAGTCGTATTAAGCTATCTTCTAAATGTCCAGAGTGCTTAAAATGTTCCTTCATCCTCCAGTCTAGATGATCGAAGAAATTGGAGATATTATTAATCACATTCATGACATTTTGTACCTCCTTTTCCAATTTCTTGATTCAGCGCAGGATCACCAGAGACTTATCAGGGACTAACGGTTGAACTGACAGTGAATTTTGAGATGCTTGATCTACTATAATGGCCATGTCATTTTCATCTTCAAAAATTGAGAATCTTTCAGTTGGATCCAAAGGCTTCCAAGGTAGCAG
>NW_018242920.1:287796-288751 GCF_001263595.1 Phalaenopsis equestris
CGCCCCAAACCCCGCCTTTACAATTATAGATCCAATGTCGATCGACAGTCCCTTTTGGATCCAGTAATTCAAAATGGTACTTTCTTTAGAAACTTTCTCGATTTTCATTGTCGATAATAGTTTCGCAGAAATGAAAAAGTACCAATATTTCAAAACAGGATTTAGGAGTGTCACAGAAAAACTAACATACCCATTTTCTCTTATTTCCAAGTCGTCAGTTTCGTCCGTTAAATATTGGTAAATCTCATTCATCTGGTTTCTTGTTGGGATGAAATTGGAATAGTGGCAGACATAAACATTCTCTATCATACATAATTTGTTGATCCATGCAGGAGTGAAAGCGATCCATCTTCCTCACACATAAACAACTCCTTGGTTGATTCCATGCAAATTTGCATAAAATTCTTTTACCAATGGAACAACCACGGCGCGGTAGTGTAGCACATCACTTCCCATCTTTGCCGCACTATCGTTTCTTCAATACCCGTCATGGGATTATTCAATCCAAAATTTACGAATCCTTGTTCCTTGATCAATCTTTTCTTCGTCAGTAACTTGTTGAAGATTCACTGTGCTTCTGCACTAAGAAACTTTCGCCAATTGAAAACTCGCATTCTGGGATTATCAGGGGAATTGGAAGCCATAGGAATGAAATTGGTGGAGTTTCACTTCATTTTTGGAGGGAAAATTTGAACTAGAAATCAAATTTTTGAGTTTAAAAAAGACAATTCTCGGCCAAAAACCGCCATTTGAACCCAAGTAACAGCCAATTCGTCAGTCTTGCCGTCGGTGGGGTCGATGGCGCTGTCGGAGGGCCTCTATATTATTTTTTTCTGGACTCTCGGGAAAACCCACCGTCGATGTCGAGGGCGCTATCGGCGTCGAGGGCGCCGCCGACGCCCAAGGCAAAATTTGCACAATTTTGCTTTGGTCCGCATGCGCTCCAACTCTTCTT
>NW_018242920.1:288827-289287 GCF_001263595.1 Phalaenopsis equestris
CATACTAACGATAATTTCAAATAAAAACTACTATAATTGTAATAAAAGTAAAGATAAATATGGGTTGCCTCCCATAAAGCGCTTGGTTTAACGTCGTTAGCCCGACCTATTCAGGTGTCATTCAGGTTGACTGATCATTAAAACCTCTTTAAAATTTGGTCTTTTACCCTCATAATATGGTTTTAATCTGTCCATTTACTTTAAATCTATTTCTCGTCTTCTGATTTTCAATTTCAACAACTCTGTAAGTATAAAATTGAGTCACAGTAAAGGGTCCTAACCAACGAGATTTCAATTTCCCAGGAAATAATTTCAGCCTAGTGTTGTAAAGTAAGACTTCTTGTTCTGGTTCAAAATTCTTCTCGTTAATCTTCCAATCATGCCATAACTTTATTTTTTCCTTATAAATTTTGTCGTTATCATAAGACTCATTTATTAATTCTTCCAAATTAATTCTTCC
>NW_018242921.1:0-464 GCF_001263595.1 Phalaenopsis equestris
ATTAGGGTCATTGGAGCAAAAAGATGCAAAAAGGGCGAATTTGAAGCGAAAAGGACCAAAACATGAAGATTTTAACTAGGACACCGCGGACGGTGAGATTTTCCTGATACTACAGGACCAAATTTCTAGAAGCCCGACGAGGGCGCCCTTAAGGCCACCAACGGTGAGATCGACAATTATGCTTACTCAAGCTTTGGATGAGGCAAAATTTTGAAGGGATGCTTAAGAAACTCTTAGAAAAGCTCATCTACAACTTTAAAAGAACATTTTGGCTGAAAATAGAAGGAGTCTAAGGAGTGTTAAAGAATCTAGACTGTATAGAATTATCATTAGAGTGTAACAATTGTGAGGATTTTTTCAGGAGATTGTAAAAGAGGAGAGAAAGTGAGAGATTTCTTCTTCATTGCTACTTCGAAGAAGAATTCTATCTGCTGTAAAGAAAGGAAGAGATGTAGAGGAACTTC
>NW_018242922.1:0-717 GCF_001263595.1 Phalaenopsis equestris
AACAAGCGACCCCAGGCTCGGCACGTGTTAGGCTCATTTGCTTAGCGAGTTGAACATGAGCTGTTCGGGAATAAAAAGTCGTTTTGACAACCCAAGTCATGCAACCGTAAGAAGTTAAAGGTTGGGATGAGATACACATCATAATATTTATATTAAAATGTTATTTAAATATAGTTTAATAAATTTTTATTCTGCTTTTTTAATTGATAATTTTAATTTATTATAAATATTTGTAGTGTTGTAGTCAATTGATTTTTTTTTAAATCCGCGCATCAATTATATATTTTTACATACATACATGCATACATATACAAATGTGCTGCCAACCGTGACTCGTTGGTTGGCAATTTGTAAGACCCCTGAGGTCACAGATTTGATCCAGCCTATGTGCGGGATGAAATTATTAGGCACATGAGATTGGTCAGGAGGCTCGTCCTCTGGCCAATCTTAAAAAAAAAAAAAAAGGGTATGTGTTCAGCGTTCAGCTTGTCAACTTACCGAACAAATCGAACACACAAGCTTCTTAACAAGCTGAACATAAACTATTCATGAACAACGAGCCTTTTTGACAACACTAATCAGGAAGACAGGAACAGAAGGAAAACAAGGAGATAAACAAGTAGGGTGTGCATTATTTGGTTGTATAATCAAACCAAACTAAATCAAATTTGGAGGATTTGGCTCGGTTTTGGAATTAGTAGCTTGAATGTTAATTTT
>NW_018242923.1:0-786 GCF_001263595.1 Phalaenopsis equestris
TTGACTTTGTGAGGTCAACCGAGAGATCTATCCTGGTTGAATTAGATGTGGAGCTTACAAACAACACCTGTGTGTAAAAAACAAGTGTTGTTCTACATCAAGTGAATACAGATGTACAAGCCACTGACTACTTGGGTGATGGCTTCAACTTTTACAAACATTAATTCCGCAGTGGGCTTTAACCGCGTTATGTTCAAAGCTCCGGTTGATCTTCAATATGTTTCATAATGGCCCAGGTTAAGTGAAAAATATTGCAGCGATGATGACCTAAATGATTTACTTGTGCCACATAGAGGTATCACTACATTGATATATATTCTTCCATATGCTTTCCTATAGAGTTGAGTTGGATGGTTATGTTTTTTTTCTCGCCACCCAGAAGTTCGTCTAATTGATCAGGAAAATAAGATCAAGATTGAAAGCTAGGGTTCTTGAGAGGTAATTGCAATTACTGAGGCACCATGACCGGGGTGACTGGTGGCTCTTAAAAGAAGAAGAAGAAGGGGTTTCTCCTCAAATAAGGTTGTTAGAGATAGGGTCTGTTTGGGGCAGCTGTAGCTTATTGAATAATTGCTGATAAGTTGATTAAAAATAATGTACTGATAAGCTAGGTACAACGGCTATTACAATTTTTTTTTTTTGAAAAAACCAGACTGCAAACAGAAAACCAAGCTCCCACCGCACCTAGACAGGTGTAGCTTGGAAACACTATTTTCAGCGTTTTGAAAACATACAAGCTACCAAAATGCACTTTACCCAAATAGGTCAGGTGCGTTTTCAAAATGC
>NW_018242924.1:0-854 GCF_001263595.1 Phalaenopsis equestris
TCAAAGAAATTCATAAGCATCGAAGTTGTTAGCCAGTACTAAGAATTCTTAATATCTAAGAATCTGATTTCAAAAAGGGAATTTATGCATCTTATGGGAGAGTAGAGGGTGTTATATCTAAAAGAGGGTGGGAGAGACTGTGCTAAGAGAATGCTATGAGAAAAGGGTCACAATGATTTCTGTGGTAAGGGTGTTTTATTCTAATTTCAAATAGCATAAAGTTGAGAAAATTTTTTTTGGAGAGAAAAGCGGGTAGATTTTCATTCTCCTAATAATAATTTCTTTTTACCTCCTTGATATCCCTGATAATTTCTACTTTGGATTTGATATTTTTGAGTCCGACCTTTTGGAAGTTATTAAACTTCTTACTGATGAGCAATGAGAGTGGAATATGAGAGAAGAAAGGGGAGAAAACTTCTCTGCTAATACTCTGAATGCAAAATCTAGAGCTTGACATTACTTCATTTTCTTCAAACTTTTGCCTACCATAAATATGTGTGAGGTCACTAGAGAGAGGTATTAAATTATTGTATTCACGTAGAAAAAAATCATTGATGTAGGTTAGCTTATCCACAATTCGATTTGCAATGCTCTTAAAGGAGGATCAACTATAAAATCGAGGCACACAACATTTATATTTGCTTTATGTGTGAGATCGGATGCAAATAGATCAGATGCAAATATGAGAACTAAGAGGAGCAGTTCTAACCTTTGTGATCGATGATGAAGAAATAAATAGACGAGTACAATAGACGAGTATAATAAGACAATTTTTAGAAAGCTTATGAGTTTTCTCTCAGTACATCCCAGCTCAGCTTATCTCAGTCTAGTACTTCTTAGCTTCGACCCAAGGC
>NW_018242925.1:0-833 GCF_001263595.1 Phalaenopsis equestris
TTCGTAAGATTACTATTTATAAAATTTAGCACTCACCACTGAACTGATGAATTTATGTTTGTCACGATCAAATCATTGTGAATTTGTTAAATATAAAAAATAGGAGTTGGGATTTTATCATGAAATTTGAGTGAGAATTTGAAAAATTGATGAAAAGAGCACTAAATTGATAAATAGCAATACTTCTGGTGCTTATATGTAACAATTTCCCCTAAAAAAATATTAGTATTTCTTTATAAAGCATCCATAATAATCCCACTTTCACCTCTCATTGCAAAACTTAGTTCTATTTTTTTAAGAAAATAATCAGGAATGAGTTTGATGAATCAAACTATATAAATAATCACAATTTGTTAGAGCACAAACAACATGATATTAGAACATGTATTATGAACATTGATTTGGACAATTTATAATGTAAATTATTATTATTTTTTAAAAAAGATGGTTGACCGGCGGAATCGCTTGCAACCCGTCAGGCCTAGGTTGGACACATGCGACAAATCACTCTAGTGCCACCCTCATATAGCAATAGTCGCCTGTAGGGGAACTTGAAACTAAGACTAGAGGGAACTTATAACTGACAAAGCAGATGCCTACCAATTGATCTGAAAATGTAGCGCTTATAAATGTTATTAAACAATGACTAACATCAATCTATTATCAATTCTCAAAGCTAATGCAATGGATGCATATAACATGCTATATGCTTTGAAATAATGTCAAAACATAAAAAACATTTATGGTTATCATTTATTAAATTGCAATCAATGGCTATCAATCTTCGCATCTCCCAATGCTATCATATCTAGTTCTATTAGGTTTCACCAATG
>NW_018242926.1:0-847 GCF_001263595.1 Phalaenopsis equestris
TTCGTAAGATTACTATTTATAAAATTTAGCACTCATGTGTTATTTTTGAACTACTTAAGTGATGTATTTATGTTTGTCACGATCAAATCATTGTGAATTTGTTAAATATAAAAAATAGGAGTTGGGATTTTATCATGAAATTTGAGTGAGAATTTGAAAAATTGATGAAAAGAGCACTAAATTGATAAATAGCAATACTTCTGGTGCTTATATGTAACAATTTCCCCTAAAAAAATATTAGTATTTCTTTATAAAGCATCCATAATAATCCCACTTTCACCTCTCATTGCAAAACTTAGTTCTATTTTTTTAAGAAAATAATCAGGAATGAGTTTGATGAATCAAACTATATAAATAATCACAATTTGTTAGAGCACAAACAACATGATATTAGAACATGTATTATGAACATTGATTTGGACAATTTATAATGTAAATTATTATTATTTTTTAAAAAAGATGGTTGACGAGTGGAACCGCTTGCAACCCGTCAGAACTAGGTCGGAGACATGCGACAAATCACTCTAGTGCCACCCTCATATAGCATTAGTCGCCTAGGGGGGAACTCGAAACTAAGACTAGAGGAAACTTACAACTGACAAAGCAGATGCCTCCCAACTGATCTAGAAATGTGGTGCTTATAAATGTTATTAAACAATGACTAACATCAATCTATTATCAATTCTCAAAGGTAATGCAATGCATACATATAATATGTTATATGCTTTGAAATAATGTCAAAACATAAAAACATTTATGGTTATCATTTAATAAATTGCAATCAATGGCTATCAATTTTTGCATCTCCCAACGCTATCATATCTAGTTCTATTAGGTTTCACCAATG
>NW_018242927.1:0-1031 GCF_001263595.1 Phalaenopsis equestris
AATATTTTGATACATTTGTTTTATCTATTATTTTCAATAAACAGTTCTGTTGCAAACAACATAACGAAATAGGAGCAGAATGATCATTTATCCAACAACAACTCTCAGTAAGCTGTTCTGAATAAGCTGTCTCAAATAGCAAGTCAGTTTATTCTAATAATCTGCAGATTATCAAATTATCAGAATAATCTGCTTATCAACAGATTACAAATAATCAACAGCTGTCCCAAACAGACCCTTAATATGCGCATAATAATCTCGGTAGGATTTTATTTTCTTTTTCTTAAAAAAAAAATTTTTAGGGGCTCAATTCTTCTGTACTTACACATCTAACACCTAGGGTTCAATTTTTACATACATAATATCTTGCTTATGTATAAGAAGGTGTGTTTAAGTTTTTTAAATTTAACTGGTGGCATTTCAGATGTAATATGAAGGTCTTGAATTATATAAATGTAAGTAATTCCAATGTGTCGTATTCGAATTATTGAATTCAGAATTGTCTTTTGCAAAAACGCCCTAAGAGTTAGAAATAGACGAAGGAGGAAGAGAGAGTAGTATAAGCCCATAATTTGTTGTCGAGAGAAAATCAACAGAGATCCTTTTATTTGTATTTTTGTCTCCTATTTATAGAGATGTGTTTTGTACTATTACAAAAATGAGGGTGTTGTTATGCAAATTGTTCTTAATTCATTTGATGTTCGATTCAAACATATAGATTTCATATTTGGTTGACTGAGGTGACCGGCTGAGTGGCGATCATGCCTTGTGTCGATCGGTCGAGGTGTCCGGTTGAGTGACGATATCATCCATCGCGTTAAAAGTGTGTCGGCCGATCGGCCGCAACCAAAGATTCCCACCCGTGCTCTGGTCAGTTGGGGCCACAGACTTGGTTTATCGTTCAAATCTTTCGTCATAGCTATGTCGGTCGTTTCTTGATCGTGCGGCTATTTGCAGAGCGATAGGACGCCTTGATCTTCTAGCTGTTGTCTAAGCCGTTCGATTGCTTTGAGATCCGTGCTGGCAACTTT
>NW_018242928.1:0-608 GCF_001263595.1 Phalaenopsis equestris
ACGAGTTGTTCGCAAATAAAGAGTCGTTTTGACAACCCTAGTCATTCAATCATAAGATAATTAAGGATTAGGGCAAGATTTAAATCTTATTATTTATATTAAAGCATCTTTTAAATATAATTTAATATATTTTCATTCTATTTTATGATTAATAATTTTAATTGATTATAAATCTTTGTAGGCTTGTAGTCAATTAAATTTTTTAAAATGTTCATCAATTATATTTTTATATATATATATATATAAGTATGTGTGTGTAATTTAATTATTTCGAGTCAAAACAAGTTGAAAACGAACGAACAAATATTTGTTCATGTTCAGCTTGTTTATATATTGAGCGCAAAAAAAATTGTTCGTGTTAGGTTCATTAACTTAACTACTTAAGGAAGAAATCAAACAATAACTTCTTAACTAACCAAACACGAATTGTTCGCAAACAACGAACCGATTTGACGGCGCTATCAATTGCCTTTTTGACCCTCGCGCCACCTTCCAAACCCTCGTCAACCACCACCGCCGCCCCTTAATCTACCCCATAGCTTGAGTTTGCACTGCCAATTGTTGCAATTTCAAATTCACGTAAGTTGGTTGTAATTTACTATTTGATT
>NW_018242929.1:0-2287 GCF_001263595.1 Phalaenopsis equestris
ACCCACAATTTAAAGAGAAGAAATTATCTTTGGAAGAAAGTTTGATGCGTATGTGGAATCAACTGCAGAATCAAACTGCAAAAATTGAGGACATTGAATACTAGCCAGGCTAGGCAGCGAACTCGTTAAGTAATAGACCTAAGGGAACTTTGCCAAGCAATACTAAAGTGAGGCCCAATGATAAATGGAATGAACATGTTATGGCTCTTAAATTAAAAAGTGGGAAAGAATTGGAGGAATTGAATAGAAGAGAGCAAATAAAAGATGAAGCCAGTCTTGAGCCCGAAAGACTTGGTGAAAAACTTACTCTTTGAACATAAGTTGGATCAACAATTCTCAAGATTTTTAGAAATGTTTGTTACCATCAACATTCCTTTTATTGAGGCCTTATAGCAAATGCCTAGTTACGTAATTTTCATTAAAGATATTCTTAATAGGAAAAGGAGGCTAGGTGACTTTGAAACCGTACCTTTAAGTGAAGAGGGTGGTGTCATTATTCAGAAGAAGCTCCGAAAAAAAACTTAAGGACCCTGGTAGTTTTATTATGTCATGTGTCATAAGGGAGAAGTATTTTGGGAAGGCCTTATATGACTTAGGAACCAATATAAACCTCATGCTCTTATTTATTTTTAAGTGACTTGTACTGGAATAAATTCATCCAATGAATGTAAAACTTCAAGTTGCTAAGAAATCCATCTATTTTTAGGCCTTATATCACTTAGGTGGTCTCAAAGCTGCCTTCTCTTACTTTTTGGATGTCTAGAAGATCTTGCTCTACGTTGTTTATGGATAGCAATTCACAAACCCGAGACTGCTCTAGATCACCCCTGACAATGGTAATTTCTTTATCTCTAAGAAACTTGATAGCAACATGGTAAATAGAGACCACCGCTCTGAAGTTGTTCAACAGTGGTCAGCTGAATATAGCGTTATACGTTGAGGGTGAATCCACCACAAGGAAATCTTTTGTGACCATAAATTGTTTCTCGTTTTCTCCCCAACTTAAAGGGAACCCGACCACTCCCAGCACTTCCTTCATTTCGCTCGAGAATTCATATAGGAGACCGGCCGACGTGGTCATCCGACCGGCAGTGAGGCTCGGTTTGTCAAATACCTACTTGAATAATATATTTCACAAAACTCATTGTATTAATGAGAATGCTTCATACATGGTAATTGTTGATTATAGCTGTTATTACAATGACATCATTATATGGATTTCCCTTTGGTGGAAGAACCTCGTCGATAAAATAAAAAGGTGGTTGGCCACTGGGTTTCTGAGCGAAGATTACCCTACTTTATATTCTGAGCAATGAATGACTTTTGTGAAGATGGTTTTGTTGATCGTTCCTCCAGTAGGAGTTTCTCCCTACTTTTGAGTCATGACTCTAGGGGTGACAATTTCTTTCAACTTCCCTACTTTATCAGCTCCTTGATCATGCTTCGCAGATATTTGCATTCTTCCTTATTGTGTTCATGATCTCTGTGATACTTAGAATACCTTCTACTATTTCAAAGTAAAGCCTTGACTCTCATTGGCGTTGCTTTCCTGAAGAACTCCTTGTCCTAGATGACGTTCACCATTTCTGCCATGGACACTCTGAGTGGGGTTTTACTAAGGACCCTAGAATTATAGTAGGGGTGTTCAAGATGGTGGGACGATTGATGATTCTGGGCCTTGGTTTGCTATCTCTGATCCTCATGACGCCGGGTGGAGTGATTGTCAAGGTGACCCTCATAGCAGGATTGGTTGGATTATTATGCACTTTGTATGGGTTGTCCTTTGATTTCTTGTGACGGTCTCTTCTGGTGTCTCTATTCAGCAGGCTTAGAGACATTCTCATAAGAGACGATATATTTGTTGGCCATTTCCAATAACTCGGCCAAGCTTTGTGGCTCTGCGAGTTTGAGGTCGAAACGAAACCTCTCCGACCTAACTCCTTGTGTCAGCGTGCCCTGGGCCATGTCAGGCTTCAAGTCCTTAATTCCAGTGCTTCGCTCTAAAAGCATGTGATAAACCACCATAAGCTCTCATTGATTCCCTGGTTCAGTTGCCACATAGAGCAAGAGCTTTTCTTAGGCTTCAGGGCATTGACAAGCTACAATAGAAAGAGTCTTATGAACTCGACAAAGCAGGTGATTACTCCCACTGGCAATCCGTCGAACCACCTTAATGCGGTGATCTTAGCGTTGTGAAGAACAGCTTACACTTAAGGAAATCATAAATTTTCAACATGCATATGAAAGATTTGAACTGTGCGGGGTGGTTGTTAAGATTTGACTGTCT
>NW_018242930.1:0-355 GCF_001263595.1 Phalaenopsis equestris
TAATCTCAATTATTCAAACTAAGAAATTTATGATAACTATTTGGTCTGCAAAATTCCTAACAGATTATACCCTATCTAACCCAAGAACTATATAAAGTTTAGATTATCTAGATTATCAATTCTCCTATAGGTGCAAGTCCCTATATCTAATTACATCTTAAGCGACCAAAATCGCTTAAGAAAACTCTCAATTAATATTGGGGTTTTATCTTCAAGAATTCAAAATTTAGTTTTCACAATTTATCATTAAAAAAATGGGAAAGACTCAATATGGAATAGTTATTTTGAAATCCAAATGATCGAAAGGTAGGGGATGTCATAGATACTGAGAACACCTTAGTGACTTCTCAAGTAT
>NW_018242931.1:0-861 GCF_001263595.1 Phalaenopsis equestris
ACCTGAATTGCCCTAAGAATTTTCCTTCTTACAAGCAGGTCAAGGCTACTATCACATTGGCACCTACCAAGTGTGTTGCTCCCGCTGCTGCTAAGGGAAAAGAAGTTATGATCTTTGAAGACCTGACTGAAAGATTGGTCATCCCGCCGTTAGTATTTGAAATATGATCGAGTTCGAGGACTGCACCATTAACCCAAACCCAAAGAAGAAACTGCAACAAAAAGGTTCAGAGGGCTACTACAGCCCATATTTTCGAGGAAGTACCTGTTGATGAAAATCTTCACCAGGAGAAGTCAGGATTACCGGAGACCTATCCACTTCTGTAAGGGAGTAGGTTTCACCCTTTAATGAATACTAATGAATACGAAAGTATCCAAAAGATTGTCACTACTTTACCCTAACTCCATGGACATGGTGAGGATAGGAAGAAGTCTGCTCCTATCACTCGAGTTGGCTCAGTTTTCCAGAAACTAGCTGCCAAAGAAGGTTGCTCAGTTGGCGAGTTACTCAAATGAGTGGGGTGTGTAGTATCCCATCACTTGAAGAAAAAAATTCTAGGGAATGTCAGATCTACCAGACAATCTCAAAAATTAACTGAAGCTTTGCATGCTTGCATTCCAATCTAGTTTTGCCTAGGAAGCAGAATTGATCCCACCATTGTTACCATCGATTCTACTGCCACTAGACCCACAGGACATCGATGAGTTAATTCAAGTCTGGGTCTGAGAATTCTACCAGTTACTGGTTACAAGGACGTTCTTAAAGTTCTAAAAGAAAAGACGAAGAGGTTACCCAGTACTGTATCTGGTATGCACCATGGATAGCGTACTTCTCTTTTACATGTTGATGTTTCTACTCAGA
>NW_018242932.1:0-640 GCF_001263595.1 Phalaenopsis equestris
TTTCCAGGTGGATGATTCAGAGGCAGTCAAAAACTAACGTGTCCCATTTTTCACCAAATTGTTGAAATTAGATGACCGATATTTTCAAAACGGCATGACCAATGGATGACGTGCACAGAAAATTTGGCATGCATCAATGCTGGGCCCCACCAACGAAATTCTGAAACCCTTCATGTTTCCGTACGATCTGCACCCCTTAGTCCATATGCGGGGCCCATTTTTAATGTTAGAAAGAATGAATTTTTGAATTTTTAGACCCATAACATTCAAAATTTTCACGTTCTATCCCGTAGCTACAGGAAGTTTTGGCTCTATTCGGACTTTTTTTTTTGTTACGTGCTAAGTATTGTTCTAATTCTCATTCTCTATTTTTATCTATCTCTAATTCTGTTTCTTTTACATGGAGAGAGATGCTTAAATTCTATCGATAAGTAGAAAATATTTTATGTTGAGATATAGGCAAGGGTGATGTCGCTTTTTGGTACGAGGACTGGCTTAGAATTGACTCTCTTCAGGATTTGTATGGGGGTTCTTAGGATATTATCAGAGCAAAGGATTTGTGGAATTGTACCAATTGGAATTTGCCTAAGTTGTTTCAAATGGTCTATTTTAATGATGAAGCTTTTATCTCTTAAATTCT
>NW_018242933.1:0-520 GCF_001263595.1 Phalaenopsis equestris
GTGAGCAGTGGAAGCTTTGATTGACTGGATTTGCATCGCAGGTTATGCGGTTTGGCGACACAGAGGAGGAGCAGTCCGCGAGCGAGGGCCGAAAATTTACGACAAGGTTGCCAGCAGAGGATTTCGGTCTTGCGAGCAGCTCTGCCCGAGGAAAGAGGTGGAGATCGAGGAAAGAGGTGTAGATCGCGCAGAGAAGAGTTCAGGGAGTTCCCTGTTCGGGAGTTTGCGAAGCAGGAGGACCTGAGCAGTTTGGCGAGGCGCGAAGGCTCTAGAGAGTCAGTTATTCTCGTGCGATAGACAGAGGAAGAATTCCTGATTTGTTTCTCTGGACGCAGAGGAGTGCTGCAGGAAGGAGGCGCGAGCACAGAGCAGAAAGTTTTCTCCGGTGAACAGGTGTGATCTCTGTCAGAAGGGATCGAAGCTCTCCGTTCGGTTGACGAAGGCAGTGGAGTTCACGGTGAGAAGTCTAGTTCTTGGAAGGGCAGCAGCAAGGTGTTGCAGAAGCCTTGCAAGGGTCAGC
>NW_018242934.1:0-223 GCF_001263595.1 Phalaenopsis equestris
GCGCAGGAAGGAGCTGAGGTCGGCCGGATCTGGTCGCTGGTGTCGGAGGAGACCGGCGGAGCATCGGACGGCGGGGCTTCAAGCTCGACGAGGATGGCAACCGAGAAGAAGCTCGGCTGGGTTCCTTCTCGCGGATCTCTACCCTGAAGAGGGGGAGAAGACGGCAGGGTGGGGGGGAGGAAATCCGGCGAGCTTGCCGGCGGCGTCGCCGGCCAAGGGGGGG
>NW_018242935.1:0-434 GCF_001263595.1 Phalaenopsis equestris
GGGTGTTATTGAAGTTATTTTCCTACAAGTTATCTAGTGTTATTTTAGTACCATGTGGTATTTTTTTTGGTCACTAGTTGGAATAACATCTTTTCCAGTTGGCGCTTTGTAGATAGAGTAGCTTTTGTTGGAAGTTTTGGCTTCAAGTTTTGATATTTGGGAGAATAATACCTTTTCTAGTTGGTGTTTAGTAGATAGAGTGACCGCTATTTAAAGTTTTGGCTTAAGCTTTGATGTATGGAAGAGTAGTCAGACAGATTTTTTTGAAGAACTTCCTAGAGTGGCTGTTGTTCTCCATTTGACCACTTTATTTGTCTTTATATTTTTAGAAGATGAATTTTTACCTATAGTTTTTCTTGTGATTGGATTTTTTTGAATTTTATTATGTTTCATTGTGCCGTCCTTTTTTATTTCAGCCTTGCTTTTTTTTTTTT
>NW_018242935.1:1298-7515 GCF_001263595.1 Phalaenopsis equestris
CCGGCCGGCTCGACGACGCCGTGCACCTCCTCTACTCCATGTTGTGGAGGATCTCTCGAAAGGGCTGCGACGCTGACGTCGTCGTCTACCGCACGCTCCTTGAGTCCCTCTGCGCCGCAGGAAGGGTCGAATTGGCGGAGGAGATACTTGGCAAGGTGCTGAAGAAGGGGCTCAGGTCGCCGCGAGCGAGACAAGCGTTCCAAAGGCCGGTTCTTTCCATCGCGGCTAACCTGGAGGAGATGAAGAGGATAATTGACGAGGCGCTTGTGGTGCGTGGGATTAGAAGCCTCGCGAGCTATGATGCCATGATAACAGATTTGTATGCGGAGAGTGAGTTTACTCACGCTGGTAAGATGCTTGATGAAATGACACAGAAGGGATTTAGACCGCCGATATCCATCTATGAGGCAAAGATAGCTGCGCTTTGCAGGGAAGGGAGGGTGGAGGATGGAATGAGAGTGTTGGAGGTGGAAATTGTGGAGAGTGGATGTGTGCCTACGGTGAGATCCTATAACCTGGTGATGGAGGGGCTTTGCATGAAAGGGGAATCGACAAGAGCAATGGGTTATCTGGATAGAATGGATAAACAGCTTGGTTGTGTTGCCCCGAAACAGTCATATGAGATTCTGGTGACTGGTTTCTGCGCTGAAGGACTTTATCTTGAGGCGGCTCATGTCTTGGAGAAGATGCACAAGAGGAAATATTGGCCCGAGTGTACAATTTTTGTTAGTGTGATTCAAGGACTCTGCTCCATTGGAACTATGTATGAAGCCCTATTATGGCTTGAGGAAATGATCAGCCAAGGAAAGATTCCGGTGGCTTCTATGTGGAGCTCATTGGTATCTATGCTGTTTGGTGCGCCAAAGATTGAAAATGATCCATACATGGCTTCTCTGCTGCATGATTTATTAGCCGTTGATTGAAGAACTTTTGTAAGTTCTACTTTCACCATCAAGTTTAAAAATACTATTGCTTAATGAACACTCAGATAAGTATATAGCTGCAGTTTTCTCTACAATTCAGCCTAGAATTTGCCAATGTTCACTTTTTAACATATTTATGTAAAAGTAGAATTGGTTAATTTTATTTCAAGGAAGATGTAAGATGTACAGTTACTATTACTAAATTTGTTGTACCTTTTGCTTACTTAACATTTGATATATTCCAAGTGTGTTTCTGAGAAAACAACTAGAAAATAATAAGATCAATACATACTACCTTCTTGCACACAGTTATGCTGGTTTTCAGGTGGTTCGCTGCCTGCAATTTCGGTAGCAAATCAGACCTCTACACCTGTCCCATAAGTATAACTACCTCAGAAAGTTGGTTACATAATATCTGTTCATATATATGCATTTACAACAGTGTAAGGAGACGGGACAGAAAATGAACTTCCTCACCTATCTTTTATTCTTCGGTGTTCCTTTTATCTCTAAGCTTGCAGGTTACATGTTCATCTTTCGCTTTGGCTTCGAACTTCAGGATATGCAAAAGAAGCTTCAGCAGCAGAACAGAGGTCTTAGCAAGGCTGAACAGATGCTGATTGGTCTTTTCAACAGAAAAAGGTGAATGTTAAATTAAATTTGGCTGATGTTTTTTTATTTGACAAGTAGTTTTCCTCCACCCTTGCTCATGATATTAATATTTTCAAGGTTGGAAATCTTGCTTGAAAAGAATAAGATTTTACGTTTCCATTGCATGGGAAACTCTTGCCATGCTTATGACTATTTAAAGCATATGATCATTATTCCAGGGGCTATGTTGCATCAGAGTTCATAGGCGATTTATGGTTATGATCAGGTGAAAGTACATTCTCTTTTAACTCTTTAGGAAGATGGTGCTTACCAGTTTTTTTGATCATTTTTTTTGTTCTTGTTGTAATGAAAGCAGCCAATTTATCTCTCTTCGCAAGCACAAAAGGGAGCTATGTGATTTACCTAGGCAAAACAAAATTAGCACTATGCATATATATGATATTGAAATATTATGCACAAGTCCATAAATACAAGAGGATCATAATTTATGTGGTTTGGTCAAGATTGATTTGCATCCACATGACTAGGAGGAACAAATAATTTCACTTTCAATTATATGTGGGAGTACAAAATAATTGCACCAAAATGTACAAAATTTCTTAACAGAAATCTACCAGGGAGGCGTGGCAAAAATTTAACCAAATGTGAAGCAATCTTTCTCAAAGAGAGATAAAACGAAGATAAGAGAAATTTATTTTTTTTCCACTAGTTCTCTTAGCAAAAAAGAAGAAACCAATAATCCCTCAATTTTCCCCAATTCTCTTCTTTCTTGCACGGGGAAGTCGCATTCTCCAACCCAATTGATACGTTGGAAACATTTGATTTTTCTCTATGTTCTCATGCATGGTTCCTTGAAAAAATTATTTATCTTTAACTCCATCGTTAGCATTAGAGCCATTGGTTATATAAGATTAAATTAGGGCATTAGAGGGAATTGTAAAATCACCCTTTATAATTTGATATGATGCCAACAATTTTTTTACCTAATATCAAATTCTTCTTATCAATAAAGAAATAAAGTAAATAGCCAGATATACTCAATCAATATTGGCCTCCCCACCTGATTCCATAAATGGAATCAATGGCTACAAAAACAAATCAAGTTCAGGTATTGCCAACACTTGAGAATAGGGATCACATTAGTAAACATGTCCATGAAATTATGCACCATGCAAATTTCTGAGATAAATTTATCCTTGATGAAATGGTAGTTCATATGAATATGCTTGATTTTCTCATAGCACTTTTGGTCTCCAAGTGAATTGTGCTCTTATCTAAAAAAAATCATTAAGTTGTCCTAATGCAGGCTCTAGTTTCCAACTAGGCCTCTCAACTAAATAGTTTTCTTGATAGCTTAAAAAAATGTTATCCAAGTAGAAAAACAATTGCATGCTATAAAAAAACTTTTTAATTGAAGGAATAAGAGACCATGTGCCTTTGTTGTTGAAGTGCAAGGAAATCATCCAACATTGCTTGTCTCCAATGAAGCTGATTCATGACTTGAGAGAAGGTGAAGGGAGTGTCGTAAATGTTAAGATGTTGAAGATTAAGAAATTTATTGGGTTTTAATGATTCTATTTTGGATCAATTTGTCATGGAATGAGTGCTTGGGGTATGGAGGAAGCATTGGATGGTAGAGGAACCAGAGGTGTGGGTAGAATGGTTGACGGGTCTGGTGATGGAGGAGAAGATAATTGAGTAGTGTTAGAAGTTGAGAGGTGAGAATGAGATAGAGAGAGTGAGACAAGTTAAGTGTTGATCATGGGAAAGGGGTTGCAAATAGTGGAAGTGGGAAGCATGAAGGAAGAAGTAATGGTTTTATTCGAGTCTTCAGGTAACTTAGAGTGCGTTTGGGGCAGCTGTGCAATGTCCCACCACAGTTTTTTCTATTTGGAAAAACTACATTTTTCCTGCATTTTCAAAAAGTTGCAGCTGTAAAATGCATTTTCCTATCATACCTTAAAACCTGCAATGACTGCTAGAAAGCTCTGGTTAGATTTCTTAAAAAAAATTGTAATAGCCATCGAAAATTTTTGAACAACGTCTTTTTCAGTAGTTTCACAGTTGTTTCTTCAAACAGCTACAATTGCCCCAAACATGCCATTAGTTGAAGAGGAAAATAATTTTTTATGAATTTGACATGATGAGAAATAAAAAGTTTTTGCTTATTAGTATCAAGATACTTATAACCTCTATGATGATGACAATAACCTAGAAAAATGCAAGTGGGAGCCCTCAGCCTGAATTTATTTGAAACAAATGGTTGTGGAAAGCAGACAAATCCAAGAATTCTAAGGTGTTGATATTCTGGTTTGGTGTTATTTGAAAGTTGAAAAGATGATTTGTAATGAGTACCATGAGAAGTTAACCTATTAATAAGATTGTTTGCTGTAAGAATGACATCTATTTAGAAATGTGATGGAAGGTTAGCTGTGTTGAGGTAAGCAATTTCTACAAGATGACTATTTTTGTGTTCAGCCAAATAATTTTGTTCTGTGAGTAGGGGTAGCTAAAATGATGTATAATATAGTGATTTTGTAAGTAATAGATTAAATAAGATGATTAATATTCACCATCACCATGTGATCTTAGATGCTGATATTTTTATTATAGCGAGTCTGTATATGTTTATGAAAATTTAAAAATGATAAGTAACTTCAAATTTGTGCTTCATGGGAATGCACCAACAAAAACGTGAATTAGCATCAATGAAAATAACATAATATGTATAACCATTCATTAAAGAATGAGAAAATGAACCCCAACCATCTGTACGTATCATATCAAGTAAACAATAAGAAGTAGTACTAGAATTAAAAAAAAAATAGTTTATGACTTTTTTTTTTAAAAAAAACAAGACATCCTAAATGATTGTTAGAGAAGTGAAGTTGGAGGTTTATTTGAAGATTTGAGTGAGAATCTTGCGATGAGGTCCCAACCATTGATGGCATGTACTGGAGGGAACATCAGAGTGATGTAATGCTGTAGTGGAGTAAAGCCCTTGACTAACAGGACAAGTCAACATAGTTTTCTTGGTTTTAAGATTCTGTATATGAAAATGGCTAGGTGAAAAAACAATTTGACAGTTGTTATCATGTGCGAGCTTACTGTTGGGAGTAGGTAATACATCCTTACTAGTGTGGGAGATATCAACAACTTGCTCATTTCATACCACCACTTTGTCTATAACTTGGTATAGTGTGGGATGTTGCATATTTTCAAGATGTGGGTTGATGCGAGCTATGACACCTATATCAAGAATTCATTCTTGTGGAGTGTGAGCATTGGTGTGGAGGGTTGTATTGGGGGATAGAACGGTGTGTTTATACTAGAGATTTGCCATGTGCCAACAATTGACAGTTGTATGTCTTTTCTTGTAACATTTTAACAAGAAACAGAGGATTTTTGTTTGCTAGTGGTGTTGGAATTTAGTTGCCTGTTGTGAGAGAAGATTTTGTTGGAGTTTCTTTGATTGTTTTGCAAGACTCTATTCTTCGAAGCGAAAAGAACCATTGGGGGGTTGTTTTGTTGGCATCATTAGCAAGATTGCTTTCCTCAGCTTTCCTCTTGGAGGAGAAGAGAATGAAGTGCTTCTAACTCAGTAAGATGTAATTGAGTGGGAATATCAGTCTTGAAGTCTTGGTAGCTGGGAGGGAGATCGTTTAGTATATGAAGAACGAGGTCTTCATTGTTTATCTTGGAGTTTGCAAAAATTATATTATCAACCATAGTTTTGTCAGTAGTAAGATAATGATTCATGGTATTGTTGCCCATGTGTGGTGGAGTTCATTCTTGAGTTGATTGACTTGAAATTGATTTGTTGCTTAAAATTGTTTCTCTAAGAAAATACAAATTTTTGTTGTATTGTTAAGATGGAGAACATACGAGGTAATAGAGGGGGAGATGGTTGAGAGAATGGCTGATGCAAGGTTTTGATTGATAATATTCAATAGTTTCTTCTTGTTTGTCAGCTTCTTCTTGACTAAATCTTGAAGGAATGAGAGTGGTGGGATCTAAAAGCAATTTAAAATAACTAATCATGAATAGTTTTTAATTTTTTACCTTCAAAACTTGATAAATTTCATATGTCAGTGGTTGGTTTGTCCTATTCTTTATGTGATTGATCAGGAAATTAACATAGTTGGGAATGTTGGTCTCTTTTGTCTTGTGGAGGGAAATGATTGTTTGTGACATAGTTCGTGGAGTGGTTGTTGAGTATGTATCTATGATATAATGTTTGCCTGGAAAAACTTGAATTGTAGGTAAAAAGAAGAGGAAAGAAAATGCGATAGAGGAAGAACCGAGAGAATCAATGTGGTTGAAAAACCTAAGTTGAGAATCGACCTACATATAGGTAAGGAGAAGAAGCTGACTGCTTGAGAGACTCAAGTAAGCTGCATATATCCGGAAACCAACTACACACTCTAATAATCTTCCATTAAATATTATTAACATGAATCCCATAATGACCATAACATTTATATTTTTTGGGCCTCTTAGACAAAGACATGCCGTTTAGATACAATTCAATTTTCTTAAAACATAACCTATACGCCATCTATATTAACTCTAATTTAGATGAAGGACAAACTAGATAGCTTGCCAAGCAGTAGACAACATAAATCTCTTGTAGTCATCACAAAGAATAAAATCATTTTTAGAATATTAAAATATTTCTAATA
>NW_018242936.1:0-335 GCF_001263595.1 Phalaenopsis equestris
TCGCCTTATCTATGCATGAAAATGTTTGTTTTAGATAATGCATTATGATGTTTAATATACTTTTTAAAAGTTAAAATAATCATATTTTTATATGATATGAAAGACTTGCATGATTGGTATAAATATAAAAAATACATCTTTGTTGGTTAGATATGTGAATACATAGGAGTTGGGTAGCATGTATGTAAGAAAGCAATGTTTAATTCAAACAATGTTGATGATTAGGGCAGTTAAAAGAGTTGGTTGTTCTCAAAAGGCTCTTGTTCGTGTTTCGAAGTAGCTCGTGCTTGTTAAGTGGTTGTGTCATGCTCGTTTCGACTTAATTAAATAACTAA
>NW_018242937.1:0-367 GCF_001263595.1 Phalaenopsis equestris
CATAGATGAATGAAGATTTTGAAACGTGCAATAAGAATTTGAAAATGCCTGACAGTTCGCAATCTTGAACTGAATGTCGGGGACAAGGATAAAATAAGAACCCTGAATACTAAAAATGCAATATGAAAGACCTAAAAGTGGCAGAGAAAATAATGAAATGCTTAGCATATTTTTACACTATAATCAATATAGGTTAGGCTTCTCCGATCTCCACTTATGCTGTTGAGAAAAATTAGGGCGAAGAAAACAGTAATCGACACAAATTCAGAAGAACACAGAGATTTAACGAGGTTCGGCAAAGATGCCTACGTCCTCGGGAGCAGGGCGGCGATTTCCTTTCAATATTCAGAAAAAGGTTACAGAATAG
>NW_018242938.1:0-450 GCF_001263595.1 Phalaenopsis equestris
GTCCCCTGTCAGTATCATAAGAGAATGAACTCTTTCTGCACATACAAGCATTCATATATACACTATTTTCATTATATTATTTCATGCATAAATTATTTTCTTGTGAGATGTTTTGTATTTATCTAACAATTAATAAATGTGTTTCTTCTAGAATCTAAAGGACTTGTAAATGCATCTTTATTAGAGTCTAAACATCATGCAATAATCTAACATATGCAGCTCTATAAGCATTTAAATGTCATGCAATGATATAATAATTTTATTATAATATTCGAATAAATTTATAAAAAAATTATTATCCAATTATTTAACATACAAATTTTTCTATTTAATAATATGAAAAATCTGTTATTATTTAAGTTTTGTCATATTTTACTCTATTTAAATTTAGCATTAGTGTTGTAATAATAATTTTATTTACCCTAAAAATTACAGTTCTATCATATATTC
>NW_018242939.1:0-760 GCF_001263595.1 Phalaenopsis equestris
CTCAACTTCACGTGTAAGGCAGGAGGGGCGAGCGACCGTGCGAGGGAGAGGGAGTTCAACGTTGTAGGTAGGCCCATCGACAGCTGGTAGTTAGCCGGCGAGGAGTACCAACCAGCAAACTCGAGCGAGGGATAGGCGTGTGGCGCGAGGAACCAGGGTGTTTGCTAGAGCATTAGGGAAAAGAATTTGAAAAGGGGGGCTGGTTTGAGTTTGTTTTTTTTGGGTTTTTATTCGTTTTTTTAAAATTTTCACACATTTTTTTAGTTGAATCATCTCGATCTATCCTCCATAGGTATAAAATCGACATTTCAAACACGTTTGCACGGTCTGTTTTTTGTCATCCGAGGTCGTTTGGACGAATTTGTCGATTACCAGGGCAATTTGACACGCGTCACGCCACGACACGTGTCACTCCAATTGTGATCCGTCGGTCCGATGGAAGTTATTTGTCTGTCAAATGCCGACCGATCTTTGCCTAAACGACAATCAAAATCTAGCAGAACGAGTCTGGTCGCCTGCTCTTCAATATTGCATCAAAGAGTCTTAAATGAATGTCTTGCAGTACGAGCAAATGCATCAAGCAAGTTTCCAATAGTGTTTGAGCGAGCATCTAACACTCGCGACATAAAAAAATAATGCTAACACCTACTGCTTTTTGTATGTTTCCGAAGGCTTTATTTATGTAGAGTGTCCATAATTTGCCTTTCTTCGGATTGATTTCTTCTTCTATCAGTTCTTTGAAAAAATTGACTAAAAGGTT
>NW_018242940.1:0-2522 GCF_001263595.1 Phalaenopsis equestris
TGACCCTGAATAACCTTATAATAACTCAGTAACCTTCCAATAACTTATTAATATATTTTATGGTTCGGTGCTCATATTTTTTTTGTCATTTGAGAGTTTTGTGAGGATATTGGGAGTATTAACCTCAATAACAACGACATAACACTCTAATACCCCCCCGAATAACTGTCATGTGCACGCAATTCTACGTGTGGATGATGTATGTAAATATTTTTCCTATTTAAGATGGTAGTTGTGGAGCAGCTTGGCCAGAAAGTTATTGCGTAGAAGCTAACGCAAAAAAATTGTGTGTTTGTTTGTTTTATACAGTTTCACAGCAGCTATGTTGTAGTTGTTTATAAATAAATGATATTTTTGTTCTTGTAGTATTGTGGTGTTTATAACTAATCAGTCATGGTAGCACATTCATTCATGAAAGCAAATATCAAGTATTGCATAATAAAAATTAATACCTCACAACAATCAAAATTTAAAAAATATATACTAAAATAACAATTAATATTATTATAATATGATTTTTAAAATGCAGGTGATAATGTCACAAGATAATCCCTCATCCAATGAATCCCTCCACGTTTGTTCACAATCGATGGTGGAATCATCGAATTCATCCACCCATCTGAAGATGCCACAATTTTATGATATATTCCTTAGACACTTATAAAATTGTCTTCCATAATTATGCTCATGTCGTGAAGTAAGTAGAGAAAATTGTAGTCCACAGCAACAATATAATGTTTTAAAGACATCGGAAGTCCTTAACCTCATCTTTTCTAAAGCTTTAAACACAATGCACAGACTCTTTGATGTAACATTAGTAAAAAACAAAAATAGAAGTACTCAATTTAAATTTTATAAAGTTGTGAGGTTTCAGATAACAAAATATAAAACAACAAATAATTTGTCACTATAAAAAGATAGTAGATCTTTAAAAAGGATTGTTCTTGGTTGTCTTTAAACCAAATATTTCCAAGCTCATATGTGTCACAGATACACTTCACCACAAAGACCATCCAGATGAACCCCAACAGTCATGTGACTGAATCATTTGATTAAAAAAGGAGGCATATTTGGTTGTCTTTATAGCAATTTCATACGCGTCAATAACCCATAGCAATATATAAGCCAACCAGAATAACTCATAAGGTCAGACATCTCATCATAGACCTCTAAACAAAAATAAAACATGCAATAAATATATATATCAAATATTATACCCATGGTTGTCTCGAAAGCCATCCGTGTGGGAAAAAAATACATGCAAAAAGGAACTGAAATTAAAAGTTGCACTAAATTAAGATTCAACATATACACCATTGCATAAATCGTCAATACAATAAACATTTAGCGGTCTCACAACATATTTCATATAAAATAATAAAAAATATATATACAACATCCTTTCACCCGCTATTTATGGTTTTTGGAATTTGCTATCTGAATTCCATCATCTTCACAGTACATTCCCCATTCTAGGCACAAGACTCAGGCAAATCACTTTCGGCCTGTGCTATTGGTAATGATATTCAAATGCTTCAGTGGGGAAATATGAATAATCTTCATCTGCATTATTGAAGATTGTCACTGGCTGAATGATGTTGTCGAATGAAGTTGTGGAGAGTCATTTTAGCGACCACGATCTGCACTTGTTTGCTGAATGGATATGCAGACATACCTCGAATAATAGCCATTTTTTTTTCAAACTCCAAATCCAAACTCCAAATGTTCTTTCAATAACACTGTATATAGGTGAGTGTCTCTTATTAAACATATTTTTTTTTATCTCGAGCAAAGTTGCTAGCTTTTTCAAAATCATGAATGTGATGTTTGGTATCAGAAAATGGTTTGAGAATTTCTATTTGTAAGGAATATCTAATATCGACCAAATAATGTTTCTCTGGTATAATTATAATCATTAGTATTACACTAAAAGTTCCATTATATTTATTCATATTCAAGTAAATTTGAGGATGGCTTCGGAAAGTTGTATTTCTAAGTTTGAGTGACAAATTTGAATGTGTGGTTGTCGTGTGCATTACATTCCCATATGGTCATAACAAAATTGAACAAAGGTTAAAGTCACGTACAATCATCACATTTTGTGTTGGTGAATCACATTGCCCAATGCATGTGATATTTTCATTGTTTGACACGTTTGCATCCACTTGTGTTTTATAAATCACCCCAATACAATCCTAAAGCATTTATTAAAGGTATTTGAATTAATGTGTTCAAGAAAATTCAAGAAAATATGAACGCATGTATTTACCTTAAAATAAGACATATAGCGTTGGTCATGTGAAATCTCTATGGGGGACTTTCAGAATGTAGATCCTTGAGTTTAATAATTTCTGATGATAAGCTCATCAGAGCATCCAACTAAATTAAAAATATATATTGATCGTTTATGATGAGTGTCAGAATTGCTCCATGACACCTCTTATAGATTCATAATTTTTGAGTTGATGTAATTGAAAAAAAAAAAAAATGAAGAAATGGGCATTCCATAAATTCTCACTTCC
>NW_018242941.1:0-2120 GCF_001263595.1 Phalaenopsis equestris
GATGAATTCTACAATCTTATTAACAAAGTTTAGAGGATAATTATTATTCTTTGTTTATTAATGGGGAGACTTGTGGTTTTTTCAAGGCTTCTAGAGGTATCAAGAAGGGTAATCCTTTATCTCCTATTCCGTTTATCATTGCATTTGATTACATTTCTAGATGCTTAAAAGCTATGTTTAATGAGCATCTAAGTATGAACTACTTATATAGAGGTATGATTAGTATTTCCTATCTTAGCTATGTTGATGATTTGGTGATCTTTACTAATGCTAGTAAAAGATCTATGAAGTTGTTTTAGAAGGTGATCATGCATTTTTAGAAAACTACTGGGATGATGTTTAATAATGATAAATGTTTCTTTTATTGTTCCAAACATATTCCACTAAGTAAGAATAATTTGATTATGGATTTTACTAAATGTGTCAAGGGGAGCTTCCTTTGATGTATTTAGATTTTTGTCTGGATAAGGGGAAGAAGAGGAATCATATTTTTTCTGGTTTGATTGATAAAATTAAAAAAAAAAGTAATTTTAACTTAAGAGAATAAGTTTCTTTCCTTTGGTGGGAAAGTTACTTTACTAAAAAGCACTCTTACTTCATTATCTCTTTACTCTATGCAAATTATGAAGGTTCCTACTGCATTTATAAAAGATTAGAATTGTTGTTTAACAAATTATTTTGGGATGGTAAAGATCATCATAATATTTATTGGAAAAGGTGAGATAAGTTGTGTAATGTTTGGGTTTCAGAATTGTTCAAGATACTATGAAGATTAATTTTATGAAGCATTTATACATATTTCATATGAAAAAGTCTATTTGGGCTACTCTTTTGAATGCTAAGTAATGCAACAAGGCTCATCCTCTTGCAGTTTCTGCATCCAAGTATGATTATGTTACTTTCAGGGAGATGTTGAAAGTTGCTAAAAGTACTGAGGATTGTAGTTGCTAGGATATTGATAAAGGTAAATGTTTCTTTTGGTATGATGATTGGTTGGGTAATGGTGCTTTAGCTGATTTTTTTTGGAGGTCCTGAAGATGTGAATATTACTGTTGGAACTTGTGGCTTTGCGAATAGTAGAATATGGAATGTTTGCTTCATTTTGTTTATAATGCTGATGCTAATTTTATTGCCATTACTACTATTAATAAAGATAATGAAGATGTACCTATAGACAAAGGAAAATTGGGGGAATCTATTCCTAAAACTTTTGCAACTTCTTTTTAGAATTTTCACGGTGCTGATTTGAGATGGGCTTGGAACCAATGAGTCAGACTGTCTCATTCATTTTTTTGTTTGAAGAATTTTTCATGTAATTATACCCACGCATGATATTCTGAAACTTAAAGGTTTGAGATTTTCTTTGTGCTGTTTGATTTGTAGGATGTAAGACGAATCCATGGATCATATTTTTATCAAATGCATGTTTTCAAATGAGGTTTGGAAACATGTGTACCATTATTTTAGAAGGAATGGTAATGATTTATGCGTTAATTTATTTAAGGAAGTTTATGAGGATTGGAGGAAGCAAGGTCATGTGTTCTTAGCTATTATTCCCATAATTATTTTTTTGGTTTATTTGGGTTATTAGGAATAATGTGAAGCATGTGGATTTGGTTCCTAGTATTTCTGTTACTTTTTTAATGATTGTTAAATTCAGTTATATAAGTTAAAGTTCCAAAATTATACCGATAAGCCAGATAATAATTTATTAGATGTTTTTTTGAAGTTCAATTTACCTAATCCGATTTTGCCTTGTGTCGCTGATAATCCGGTAAAGCGATGTAAGCATGTTGCCCCCTATATTAAAATTAATGTTGATGGTAGTTAGAAATCTGACTCACCATGTGTAGGTGGCATTTGCAGGGATTATTTGGATAAGGTTGTTTGTTGGTTTGTGGCTTCTTCTGTGGCTAATTCCCCTTTAAGTGCTTAAACAGATGAGGTTGTCTTTGGTTTGTTGATTTCTAAGAGATTTGAATGAAAATATGGCAACCCCTTAGCTACAAGATACGAATGAGTTCAAGCTTTGATATTTGTTGTTATTCCTTAGTCCTATCAACATTTTCTGGATCAAAAGGTTCTACGCTCGGTTGACCGCTTCTTCGACTTTTTTTTTT
>NW_018242941.1:3914-5839 GCF_001263595.1 Phalaenopsis equestris
ATATATATATATATATATATATATATATATATATATATGGCCACTTGAAGAAGTGTTATTTTTTGAAGAAGTGGTATTTTTTGATATCGCAGACATGTTTCCTAGGATCCATTATTTCAATTGATGGAATTGAGATGGACTCAATGAAGGTAGAGGCTATTATGGATTGACCCAGGTCACATTCATTTATTCAGGTACACTAACTTCACGTACTGAATTATTTTTATAAAATATTTATTAGAAATTTTAGCTCTTATGGCACCCTTGATGTAGCTTTTCAAGGTAGAAAAATTTACTTGGTCAAATAAGGCACAAATTAGCTTGAAACTTTGAAAAAATTTGTTAATCAAGCCCTTACAGACTTCAACTAGGTATTTGTGTTAAAGTGTGAGGTGCCTCCAATATGGGAATTGGAGTTGTAGCCTTCTTCATGGGAAATTGAATGAGTATTCTGCCTGTGACAAATAGTTCTATGTAAAACTCAGAGCCCTTAATCATTGGAGTCATTATTTAATGCAAAAAGCTCATTCTTTACATGGATTGCAAAGCTATGAGGTTCTTGAATAGTCAAAGCAAGCTAAAGGAGAGGTTGCCACTTAGGTGATTATTATCTTCATTCCTTCTTGTGCTCAAACATAAAAGCAAATAGTGAGAAAAAAGTAATTGATGCATTGTGTCATCGTCACTTGTTGATCAGTACCATGCAGCTAAAGGAAATTGGATTTAAAGTTTTAAGGAATACATATGTCACCAATGAAGATTTATAGGAGATTTGAGCTTTTTGTCAAGATAGTCCATATTTCTAAGTTTCACCTATCAAATGACTACTTGTTCTATCAACATAGGTTATGCATTCCCAATATTTCACTCTAAAAAGTAATCTCACAATACTTTCAAAATGGAGGTATGACATGACACTTATAGAGACAATATTATTTTCTTAATAAAGTGAATTTCTACTTACCTAAAATTAGTACAAGATGTTGAGCGATATGTCAAATAGTATAAAGATGTCATTGGGCAACGACATGAGGATAAAATACATGCCCATACACTCCCCTTCCGATTTTAGAAGCACTTGGTTGGACGTGATCATGAACATTGTGGTGGGGTCTACAAAGAACACAATAGAGTAATAATTATGTCATCTTAATGGTAGACCACTTCTCTTAGTTGACTCATTTCATTCCTTAGGATAAGACAATGGATGCATCACATATTGCATACTTTGTATTTTAGAGAAATAGTTTGCCTACTTGGTGCACCTAAAATCTTCACTTGAGGCATAGATGTAAAACTTTTGAGTCATTTTTGGAGGACTTCATAGGTTAAGTCAGGTACAAAACTCTGATTTAGTTCAGTTGCTCACCCACAAATGGATGGCCAAACAAACGTGGTGAATCACACTTTAGAAAACCTCGCCTAGTGTTTTATGGTGACATCAAATAGTGGGATATGATTCTTTTGCCAGTTGAGTTTACGATCCGCTAATCAGGTCACAAGTCACAATCATTTGAGATTGTATATGAGAAAAAATTATCTCACTTTATTGGAGTTAGTGTTGATAATTTCAGCTATTGAACTTAGCATGGATGCGCAGATTGGAATCAGAGAGATTCATGACCTCAAGTTTGGGAATTCTTCGCTGTTCTAGGAAATCCATTTTAAAGAGAAATTTAAAAAGTCGACGTTTTACAGTTTTGATCCGTAACCAAAATTGTGTTTGGATATTCTCTATTTTAACGCTATTGCTAGACACCATCGCCGCTCAGGGAAGCGTCAAAGAAGGCGAGGAAGTCCGTCGGGAAGGAGGAGAAGAGGACAGATTCCCGCACCTGGGAAGCGACGGAGAGGGAGGAGATGAGGGTGCGATTCACCCACAAATCAGAGCTGAAAGGCTGTTGGAGCTCGCCGGAAGAGGGGAT
>NW_018242942.1:0-594 GCF_001263595.1 Phalaenopsis equestris
AACCTATAAAGAAATCACTACATAAGATACTCATGCAACTATAGAATCAAGTTTTTGCGTTTGTTCTGGGTTCAAGGGTACTCCTAAAGAAAAGTGTCACTTTGATTAACTGCATATTAGGGGATGCCCAATAACACATTTGATAAGAATGGACTTGCTTACATTATTTATGATATTTAGCTATTTGAGAAACCAACAGATTTTTGTCAACTCAAGCGGGAGAATCATGATGCTTTCGATGCCTATATTGATGCCTCTATCGGGGTATAGGGCAAACGGTGAATCACCATATCCACTATGTGGGGAGACGCCTAGGCATGCAGGGCCCACGAGACAACATCAACAATTTTTCAAAGGAAGACAGGGTTCAAAGGAGGTGTCAAAAGAACGAGGGAATCCCTAAGTAGGTAGAGGTAGCCGGGTCAAGATACCATGGATTCTTCATCCCAAACTATGAAGACCCCAAATTTACCTAGTCGTGAAGGTAGTCGACCCAATCTGATCAGAGACCCCTTATTAGCAATCCATGAATTACGTTGTACAAGAGAATCTCGGTGGCCCTAAAGCAGAGGAAAGAAACCTCTAATTTCTTGT
>NW_018242943.1:0-974 GCF_001263595.1 Phalaenopsis equestris
TTGACCAACTATGTCTCTAATTGAAGAAATTGTGGGTTATCACTCAGTAATTGTACTTTTACACCAATATTCCAAATGAACTAAATCAATATTTTAAGAAAAAGAATTATATGACTCTAATTTTATTCCATCAAAAAATAAACTAAATTTTTAAAGTATAACTATAAATATAATTATATCTACCCAGCCTACTAATAGTACTGGGAATAATACAAATAACTATCATTAGTTTAAAAAGAGCAAAACATCGCAAATTATGAATCCGATAAAAATTCACTAACATGTTAGAGGCATCCTTTATGTAAATGTCTTTAACATTACATATAAATAATTGACCATGGTTAATGAATCTACTCCCCCTAGTGATTCTAAGAGGAGCCCGCTCATCTATATTTGCAATAATTCCAGCGGAGGAAATTTCTTCATACTATAAGACAACATTTTTGCCCATTAAGTTGAGTTCTCTATTGGTTTTCCCCCATCATTCTTTTAGATTTCTAAATCTAACATTCCCCTTCCAAGGCTTCTTTAGTTGCTTCTAGATCTTCTTCCAATAATCTTAGATGTGTGTCCTTTTGTTCTAGTTGAGTGTGTTCATCTTGATTACCTTCTCTTTGTTGTAGCAAGTTTTTGTTTCCTTCCATGTCTTGCTCTTTAATCTATTGCTGTTGTGATGGGCCTACATCAAAAGTGCTATGATTCCTTCAAAATCATTTTTACTATCAAAAACTACTTCATTGGTGGCTACATTAATCAAAGTGCCTAGTTTTTTTACTCCATTCCTGTATTGCTCAAACCATAACGATGGATATCCCTATGTTCCATGTTTTCCTCATTCCTTTTGACTTACCTTTGTTCCCTCTCAATTCAAGATTTGCTATAAAACTACTATCAATATTGTGTCCAAAGAGTTAACATTTATTATAATATTTGGGTTTATACTATCAATATTGTGTCTAAAAAGTTAACATTTA
>NW_018242944.1:0-1415 GCF_001263595.1 Phalaenopsis equestris
TTGACCAACTATGTCTCTAATTGAAGAAATTGTGGATTATCACTTAGTAATTGTACTTTTACACCAATAATCCAAATGAACTAAATCAATATTTTAAGAAAAAGCATTATATGACTCTAATTTTATTCCATCAAAAAATAAACTAAATTTTTAAAGTATAACTATAAATATAATTATATCTACCCAGCCTACTAATAGTACTGGGAATAATACAAATAACTATCATTAGTTTAAAAAGAGCAAAACATCGCAAATTATGAATCCGATAAAAATTCACTAACATGTTAGAGGCATCCTTTATGTAAATGTCTTTAACATTACATATAAATAATTGACCATGGTTAATGAATCTACTCCCCCTAGTGATTCTAAGAGGAGCCCGCTCATCTATATTTGCAATAATTCCAGCGGAGGAAATTTCTTCATACTATAAGACAACATTTTTGCCCATTAAGTTGAGTTCTCTATTGGTTTTCCCCCATCATTCTTTTAGATTTCTAAATCTAACATTCCCCTTCCAAGGCTTCTTTAGTTGCTTCTAGATCTTCTTCCAATAATCTTAGATGTGTGTCCTTTTGTTCTAGTTGAGTGTGTTCATCTTGATTACCTTCTCTTTGTTGTAGCAAGTTTTTGTTTCCTTCCATGTATTGCTCTTTAATCTATTGTTGTTGTGATGGGTTTACATCAAAAGTGCTATGATTCCTTCAAAGTCATTTTTACTATCAAAAACTACTTCATTGGTGGCTACATTAATCAAAGTGCCTAGTTTTTTTACTCCATTCCTGTATTGCTCAAACCATAACGATGGATATCCCTATGTTCCATGTTTTCCTCATTCCTTTTGACTTACCTTTGTTCCCTCTCAATTCAAGATTTGCTATAAAACTACTATCAATATTGTGTCCAAAGAGTTAACATTTATTATAATATTTGGGTTTATACTCCACCTCCACCTTTCGTCAATAATTGTTGTTTATGTGCCAATCCTAACCTCCTTGGGCATACATAGAATAATGTCCCTCTCCACCAAAACCCTTTTAATAGAGGGCCTATTAAAATTATCAGTGGTTAGATCAACCTTCATATGCTTGTCAAAAATATCACCAAGCGAGTAAAAGACTTAATGATTAAAAAAGTGAAATCTCAATCCAAGAAATGAAATCCAAACAAGAATGATTAGTGGTTTGGTAGTTGGGTCAAAATTGGAAGTCAACTTCAATACTTTCATTTAAGCATTTTCTATGTATTGTGGTTTGCTACAAAACATTCTAGCATAGAACTTTTCTCTCATAAGCTTAATAATAATGTGCCTTCAATCTAGATCCCCTACTTGCCACTCTCCCAACAATTTGAGATTTGAAAAAAACATTCGAATTAGAACTGATTTTGGATGGCCATATTTAATTGAGCCTTAA
>NW_018242945.1:0-724 GCF_001263595.1 Phalaenopsis equestris
TCACATATTATCCATATTAGTGCTACTTTAAGAAGAAAATTGTGTTTCCTATAGTCGTCATATGTCATGACACCTATTTCGCAGAGAATTTGCAGCTCATCTATCAACGGTTGTAAATATACATCAATTCTTCTTTTAGAGCTACTAGGACCATGTATAACTAGTGTCAAGAAGAAGAGAGGGGGTGGCATGCACATCTCAGCTGGCAGACTGTATGGTGTAACAATCACCGGCCAATAAGAGTAGGGCGAGGCGGGTTGGCTAGTCTGACTGTACAGTGTGAAGTCGTCCGAGCATAACCTAGACAGACGTTACGTGCCTTCACAACAAACTCAAGGTATGAGCAATTAAAAGATTTCCACACCTCATCTGTTGGACGCCTCATTGAGTGGTTTTCTCCTGATCTGCTCTGATGCCACGTCATATGTGGAGCAATACACATAGAATTTTATTGCTTCTATAGATGTGGAATAAGTGTTAGATAAATGAGTAGCTTGAACGAAACTTCCTTCTACCTCTTAATTTTCTTACAATGAGGTTTGAATCTAGGAGAACTATAAAATCTACATTGATTCTCCATCGCACTACTCTTGTGATATAACATACATCCATTTACACAATAATCAATATTCTCTACTTTACGCCCTAACTTGGACACTAACTTTTTTTTTCATGTATAAATCTTTAGTGACTAAATTTTTAGGTGGATTAGTCTCTTTCAGCA
>NW_018242946.1:0-1892 GCF_001263595.1 Phalaenopsis equestris
GAGAAGATGAAATCTATGATTTTTGGTCTCCAAATCCTTCTCTTTAGCTTGCAATGTGATGTCATAGACTAAGGGTTGGAGGTGGAAGACGACTAAGCGACAAAAATAGAGGTTTTTTGTGTGATTTCATGGTTTTTTTGGCAATCTGGCGTGTTCGGACCTTTGGTGCACCATGCGTCAAATCTGGCGCATCATGCGCCAAGGCTCTATAAGTTGGCGCATCGTGTGCCAGAGCGTATTTTTGCTAGATCTCAGTTTTTATGGAAAATCGGCTCCATACCACTTTACTTCAACCTCTATTTGACTTAAATAAACCTTTCTAAGTGTAATTAAACATCAAACTAACACTAAATTTTTATAAACAACACAAAACTCATATTTATATATGAAATCCGCGTTAGTTTTCATTATTACAAACTAACATTTTTCAAGCCAACACATAACAAATTCAGTGTTCTAAAGCAAACCAACGTCCTAACATTGAAATCTAAACATCAAACTTCAAAGCAATAACATAGATAGTGCAACAATAGAAAGTAAAAGTAATCCAACATAACAAACTAAAACAAACAATACTAGACAAAACGTTTCGTGCTTAACTCAACTTCAAACATCTTCTTCACTCTCGTCCTCTTAGATATCTCCTATAGATTGGCAGTGCACATACAGATTGTGGAAGGGCCTAAATGGAAATTCATCAGTTGAATTTTCCTCCTCAATCCACACGTGCTTCTTGAACATACGGACCATAACATCTTCATTACGACCTGTATGTTCAAAATGTTCCATAAGTCTTTAATCCAGGTGATCCAGCATTTCAAAAATATTCTCAATTGCATGCATAAGATTATGCACCTCTTTCTTTATATTCTTGATTCTCTTTGAAAGTGCACTCGAGTTGTAGTTGGGCTGAATAGGTGATGAATTCTGGGATCCTTGATCCATTAATATATTCATATCATTTTCATCTCCCATTCCAATGCAACTGCAGTAGACTTCAGGATCCATCGACTTCCAAGACAGTAGTACTTTCTCCCAACTTTCATAAGGTACTTGCGATTGACTGCAGAGTTGGAAAATAGTAGATGGATGTCCCAATCTAGTTGCAAATCCATTCACGATCAAACCCAAAACTTATTTTACAATTATGGTTCCAATATCAACAGGTTTTCCAGTTTGAATACAGTAGTTCAGGATAACACTCTCCTCAGTGACCTTACTAATTTTCATAGTAGACAGTAATTTTGAGAAAATAAAGAAATGTCATTCCTTTGAAGTAAGATTTAACAATGATGAAGTAAAACTCACATTCTCATCATCTCGGGCTTCCCAATTAGCATCTTCATCAGTAAGGTAACGGTAGAGTTCATCCATGTTGTCTCTTGTAGGGATAAAATTTGCATATTGACAGACAGACACATTCTCGATCATAAACATTTCATTGATTCTCAAAGGAGTGAACTGGACAAACCTGCCTTGCACGTAGATCGTTCCTTGGTTGATCCCATGAAGATTTGCATAGAATTCTTTCACCACGGGGACGACTACAGCGGCATTAGTGTAGAAAAGCACTTTCCAATGCCGAGTACACCCCGCCAGCACCCTTTCTCGCCGACGAACTCATCACCGCCGACCTTCTTCCCCAAACAAGGCTCCTGACAAAAAAAAATATGTTGAGATTTTCATACATATTTTATGCTAATATTGATGATATTGCACTTTAAATAAAGATATTTTTGATGTTTTATTGCAGACATGTTGAATTATAGTCATTGGAGCAAAAAGATGCAAAAATGAGCGAATTTGGAGCAAAAAGGACCAAAATATGAAGACTTAAACTAGGGCACCGATGGTGACCCCAACGGCGCCGACGACGAGTTTCTCCCGAGAGC
>NW_018242946.1:2676-3641 GCF_001263595.1 Phalaenopsis equestris
TTCTAGCAGCAGTATCAAATTCTTGTATTTTTAAGCATATATAAAGTCGCTGTCAAGTTTTTTGCACCGTTGCCTGGGAGTTAAATATTCTAGCAGCAGTATCAAATTCTTGTATTTTTAAGCATATATAAAGTCGTTGTCAGCTCCTACCTGAGAGAGAGAGAGAGAGAAAGAGAGAGAGCTATTATGAAGTCTCTCCCACTTTGGCCACACCTCCTCCTTCAGTCCTCGCCGGTGACGTCCTGACGGCCTGTCTCAATGTCGGTGTCCAGATCCCACCGGCTTTAGTCTCTCTCCTTCATGTGAGATCTAAGGCATGTCACCCCTTTGCCTCTTCGGCCAGCGGCCTTGCCACACCTTGCTACCACTGACGGCCTCGCCTGCTTCCTTCCCCTGGCAGCCAATAACTTAAGCCACTGATGACTCTCTCCCTCGCTAGAGCTCTAATCGTTAGCAAGGAATTGGTGTCGTAAAATTTAGGAGCCCCCTCCGACCCTTCTCGTTAAGGCCTACATTTCGGTCAAATTTTCATATGATTCGATGTTTATTTTCAAATACTTTGTGTACCTCACTGATTCTTGTCTATCTTGCTCTCAATCCTATATCTATTCTTCCTTCGTTGTGAAGCACGCCAGTGCATGGACCAGACGTCGATGGCTTGGAGAAAGCAAATAAAACGCGTCTGCAACCGTCACGGTGGTGAGATTTTCTAACTCCTAGCTGGCCCTAGGTTGTAGTGGTGTCTAGGCGTGTGGGTTCGATCACCCACACAGGGTGCGTGCGCCAGCATGGGTCGGCGCAACTACGTGCCTGCGTGATGGATCATTGGATTTCCCAGAGTTAGCTATTATGTTATGATTTCTAGTGCGTAGCCAACACCCTCCGTAGAGCCGAGTGCCTCCCCTTTATTGTGAGCCTTAGATCTTTATCCCGCTGTCGGCACTATTTTTGGTGTGGGGTTTGCC
>NW_018242947.1:0-1679 GCF_001263595.1 Phalaenopsis equestris
TATTATTATTATTCAAAATAAAATTCAAGAGATTAGAAAGCCCTTGGATGAGCTTATGCTCTTTGTTTAGGTTATGGCTATGAGAAATATCTAAAAATACACATATAAAAATATTTATTCCAATCATAAAGCACTTGCTTTTCATAAAGTGTGAGTATGGTATTTAAAATCCATAGAAAATATATATGTGTGCCGAGCATACTATTAAGGAGAAAATATTACCTATCGTGCGTAATATTTTCTCGTGGCCAAGGGCTTGTTTGTAAGGCTGTCAAAACTGCTCGTTGTTCGCGAATGACTCGTGTTTGCCTCGTTAAAAAGCTCGTGTTCGTCTCATTCGCTAAGTTAATGAGTCGAACACAAACAAATATTTGTTCATTCGTGTTCAGCTTGTTTTGACTCGAAATATGCTAATCATTTATATATATATATATATATATATTTGATGAGTAACAATACTTTTAAAAAATTTAATTAACCACAAAGCTACAAAGATTTATAATTAATTAAAAGTTTTAATTAAGAAAATTGAATAAAAATTATTAAATTAGATTCAAATGATATTTTAAATCTTGACCCAATCCTTATCATATGATTAGTGTTGTCAAAACAATTTTTTGTTCGTGTTCGGCTCGCTAAACGAACGATAGCGAGCCGAACACAAACACACTTTTTGAGCTCGAAATATAGACGAGCGGGAGACCGCGCTAGTACCAGCTAAGTCTGAGCTCGCTCGTATTCGGCTCGTTTACACCCCTACTTATTTGGAATCATTTTCATTTTAAATTTTATTTACTTTTATATCTTTCTTTTCTTTTCTAAAAAAACAATAATTTGAACAACATTGATCATTAATTCTTACAAACAGATAAAACAATTTAAAATAAAATAATTCCTGTAACATTCAAGCAAATTAAAAAAAAAAAAAAAAAAAAAAAAAAACTGCGGATCATTGTTCTTCAATAATGCTTGTTTCAGCCAAACCCTTTCTCTCTGCAGGCGAACCGGGAACAAAAGGAACAAATCCCCTGCCCCCAAAAACTGGGCGCATGAAGGAATCATCAAATCTGCGCCAATGGTGATGAACCGATGCGTAGGGTTTGGTGAGGAGCATCCGAAGGTTCGGCAGGCCGATGATATTATCCCCCACAGCTTCGACCTCGGATACCTGGCCATTTTCGAGGAGGAGACGAGAAAGGAAGGATTTTGGACTCAGGGGATCTGAGGACATGCTGCTCAGATGCTTCGGAGCGTGAGGAAGAAGAAGACGGATTAGAGGCTTTGTCAGTAAGCCGAAAACCTGCGCGGGGTTGAGGAATCGTTGAGTTATGATAAGGTAATTTGTTTATGATGTTTAGTGAAATCAGTTCGAGTAAAAATTTACGGGGCATTTACAGACATACCACATAAATGCAAAAAAAAGTAAAGTTTTGGGGCTAGATATGTAAGTTTATAGGAATTGGGCGGTGTGCATGTACATGCCCCTTTTTATTTTCATTAATTTATTTTGCATTAATAGAGATAAAATAAGTTTCTATAATAAATAACTGCTAGAAGTAGATCAAGCTAGAGCTCTTACCACAGTGCTAAACAGAACAACTGTGATAGTACTGGTGATCATTATAGCATTGCTTCTCAGCTGTGTGTGCCCTGCTCTAGTGAACTGCAATATAAAGATG
>NW_018242948.1:0-220 GCF_001263595.1 Phalaenopsis equestris
TTCACCACAGGAACAACCACGGTGGTGGTAGTATAACACATCTCTTCCCATCTTTACCGCATTATCTTCTCTTAATATCTGTCGAGGGATTATTCAATCCTCGACTTACGAATCCTCGTTCATTGATCAATCTTTTCTTCGTCAGTACCTTGTTGATGATTCGCTGTGCTTCTGCACTAATAAATTTTCGCCGATTGAACACTCACATTCTGGGATTATC
>NW_018242949.1:0-213 GCF_001263595.1 Phalaenopsis equestris
CGAACAGCTCGTGTTCGGCTCGTTAAGAAGCTCGCATTCGACTCGTTAATTTCGTTCGATTAGTTAACAAGCCGAACACGAACTAACATGTGTTCGTTCATATTTGGCTCGTTTTGGCTCGAAATACCACTCATCAAGTTTATATATATATATACATACATACATTAAGTAGTATTTTAAAAAAAATTAATTAACTGCAAGGCTACAAAGATT
>NW_018242950.1:0-2107 GCF_001263595.1 Phalaenopsis equestris
ATGCCTCTAAATTTTAATTTGGAAATTGAAATTTTCTATGCAAGAGGATTAGATTTTATGAGACCATTTATACATTCATTCAAAAATATTTATATGTTGATTGCAGTGGATTATGTTTCGAAATAGATTAAAACAATCCCTTCACCTCGATGTGATGCTCGGGGTGTTTCAAAATTTTTAATTAAAAATATTTTTACAAGATATGGAATGTCGAGAGTAATCATTACCGATGGAGGACCTCATTTTAGAAATGCAACAATTGCATGATTGGTAGAAAAATATAATATGATGCATAAAATTACTACTGCATCTCATCCCCAGATTAGTGGTTTCACAGAGAATTTTGGAAAAGAGTGTTAATCCTAGTAAAATGGATTGGTCTGATAGATTAGATATGACATTATGTACATATAAGAAAACACCTATAGGAATGTCCCCTTATAGATTAATTTTTGGGAGGACTTGTCACTTGCTGGTAGAATTGGAGCATAAAGCTTATTGGGCTATAAAGGAATTCAGTTTTAATTTGAAAGAAGCTGGTGAGAAAAGATTATTGCAATTGAATGAGTTTGAAGAAATTAGAAATGAATCTTACGATAATGCACAGATTTATAAAGAAAAGATGAAAGAATGACATGATCGAAAGATAATAAAAAGGGAATTAAACATAGACATAAAGTTTTATTACATAATACAAGATTGATATTATTTCCTGCGAAACTGAAGCCCTATGAAGCAATTAACATTGAAGATCCCAAGACTAGAAGGATATTTAAAGTGAATGAGCACAGAATGAAACCATATTTTGATGGTCAAAGATCAGCTTTTAAAGAGACTACAATGTTGGGTCGCCCAGAATAAAGACTGGGAATGTCGGGCTGATGACATTAAACCAAACACTTAGTAGGAGGCAACCCATTTGTATTGTTGTTTAGTTTACATTTGAGTTTTTGTTCGAAATATTTTACCTATATTTATAATTATGTCTTTATATATAGTCTGTGTATTTGAGAAGATATTTTGAAACATATTTATTTATCTAAGTTTATGGAAAAATTGAGAATTTATTGGATCAAAATCGAAATAGTGCAGTTTTGGAACTGGTGCATGATGTGCCAAATTCCAGAGAGCATGCCAGATCGACGTGATGCGCTGCATTGACAAAAATGACTTAAAATGTTTCAAAAGGAGGGTTTTCGGTTTCTTCTCCTTATAACTCAAAAAAACTAATTCCTAAGTCTATTTTAAGAGGGAAAATGAGGGAAAAGCCACTAGATTTCAAATGTAATGGTGTCCCACTCCAAAAATATTGTAAGATTTGGAATTTTCAACCAGAGAAAGTTTGTCAGTTTCGATGCGTAGAAGTTGCATGACTGTGTTCTAATGAAGAAGAGGCTAATCAAAGAAAGGGGATTTGTGAATTGAGGATTCAACACACCGAATACTCGAGTTGAAGAGATCATTGCACAGAGACATTGGGAAGTACTTTGTTACACTACTGCCGCCATAATCTTCTGTCGGTTTTATTTCAGGTTGGTTTGTGAGGAGTGGCCCGTAAGAAGCTGTCGGTCGCCGGAATCTAAATCCCGTCACCCACTTAGGAAGGACGTTGAAGTATAAAATCAAACTGACCCCATATTTTTATAGTTTAAAATGAAAGAGCACTGTACCTTAAATCCTGTATCTACCCCGAAGGATAAATACAAGACTTGAGGATGAGGCTCGATCAAATAAACTAAGGAAAGTATGACGTCCATTTGGTCTGCGAAACCTTTGTATTTGCCGACCCCTATTTAATATAAAGGATTAGATAGGGTTTATATTAAGCTGGGTTCAGACATGCTTCCTATAAGGGCAAGCCTCTATAGTTAATTACATCTTAAATGACTGAAGCCACCTAAGAAGACTCTCGATAAAAATCAAGAAAAATTATCTTTAAAGTATTTCAAAGGGTAGAACTCTTTAACTAAATCGAACATAGAGGTGTGAAAGGGGATTGGTTCAAATTTGGAACATTTTATTGTAGAATCCAAAGGAAGAAGAACTAGGGGATGTCATGAATCTAGAGGAGAACCTCAGTGACTTCCCAAGCTATCCTAATGTTTGG
>NW_018242950.1:6873-7194 GCF_001263595.1 Phalaenopsis equestris
CGTGGGAGGTGAGTTTTTATAAAAATGGCCATGGGGTGGCTCTCAGGGCACAAGTTTGGGTGCATCGTGGTGCTGAGGTGGAGGACAGAGGAGCTCTTCAATTCGATTTGGATGAGATGGCCTCTAGGTTTGATTTGGGTGAGGTGCCATGGGGGTGGCTCTTGGTTTTGAGCTTTTTTGGCCACTAGGCCGGCCGGCCGGCCAGAGGGAGGTGGCTAGGAGCTCAGGGAACCCAGAGGCATCCATCACAACAATTTAATGCAAATGTGCTTGGATTTGGCAAAGATATCTTAAGCATGTGCATTTTTGGAAATAAGGTCC
>NW_018242950.1:7450-19814 GCF_001263595.1 Phalaenopsis equestris
CGCGCGTCTTTGTTTATATATATATATATATATATATATATATATATATATATATTGCAGTGGATTATATTTCAAAATGTATTGAAGCAATCTCTTTTCCTCAATGTGATGCTCGGAGTGTTTCAAAATTTTTAATTAAAAATATTCTTACAAGATATGTAATGCCTGGAGTAATCATTACTGATGGAGGATCTCATTTTAGAAATTTTACAATTGCAAGATTGGTCAAAAAATAAAATTAAATGCATAAAATTGCAACTGCTTATCATCCCCAGACAAGTGGTTTAACAAAAGTATCTAATTGTGAAATTAAGAGAATTTTGGAAAAAAAAGTGTCAATCATAGTAAGTTGGATTGGTTTGTTAGATTAGATAATGCATTATGGGTATACAAGAAAAGCTTATAAGACACTTATAGGTATGTTCCCTTATAGATTAATTTTTGGGAATACTTGTCACTTGCCAGTAGAATTGGAGCATAAAGCTTATTGGGCTATTAAGGAATTCAATTTCAATTTGAAAGATGCTAGTGAGAAAAGATTATTGCAATTGAATAAGCTTGAAGAAATTAGGAATGAATCTTACGATAATACTAGAATTTATAAAGAAAGAATGAAATAACGACATGATCAGAAGATAATAAAAAAAGAATTTGAACCTAAACAGAAAGTTTTATTATACAATACAAGATTGAAATTATTTCCTAGAAAATTGAAGTCTAGGTGGAAAGGGTCATTCAAAGTTGTAAAAGTCTATCATTGTGAAGATGTTAATATTGAAGATCCTAAAATTGGAATGATATTTAAAGTAAATGGGCTCAAATTGAAACCATATTTTGATGGTCAAAGACTAATTTTTAAAGAAATTATATTGTTGGGTCACCCAAAATAAAGACTAGGAATGTCGGGTTGACGACATTAAACCAAGCGCTCTGTGGGAGACAACCCATACTTATCATTGTTTATTTTGCTTTTTGAGTTTTTGTTTGGAATATTTTAGATATTTTATATTTGTGTTTTTATAGAGTCCATGTATTTAAGAAAACAATTTAAAAAACATCTTTATTTACCTAGTTTTATGGAAGAATTGAGAATTTTTTATCAAAATAAAAAATGTGAATTTTTGGAACTCGCGCATGATGCACCCAATTCTAGAGAGCAGGCGCATGATACGCCAGAATCAACTCATGATGTGCCGCGATGATGAAAATGACTTAAGACTATTCAAAAGGTGGTTTTTGGAGGTTCTTGGCAGGTTCTTCTCTTTATAACTCCCAAAAACTTATTCTAAAATCCATTTTAGGTGGGAAAATGAGGGAGTGATTATATTTCAATTCCAATGGTGTCCCATTCAAAAAATTTAGCTAGATTTGGGATTTTCAACTTGAGAATATCCGTAAGTTTCGATGCGCAAAAATTGCATGATCATGTTCTACTGAAGAAGAGGCTAATTAAAGAAAGGGGGTTTGTGAATCGAGGATTCAATACACCGAATACTTGAGTTGAAGAGATTAGTGCGTAGAGATGTTGGGAAGTGCTTTGTTACACTACTACCGCCGTAGTCGTCCTTATGGTGAAAGAGTCTTATGCAAATCTACATAAAATCAACCAAGGTAATCAACCTCAGGTTAGCAGGTTTGTGCAATTCACTCCTTCAAGAATAAATAAGATGTTTATGATTGAGAATTACTTATCTGTCATTATGCAAATTTTACCCCTACGAGAGACAATATGAATGAACTCTACCGATACCTTACGAATGAAGATGAAAATTGGGAGGCCAGAGATGATGGAAATGTAAGTTTTTTTCATCATTATTAAATCGTATTTCTAAGACATGAAACTTCTTTATTACATCAAAATTTCTGCTTACTGTGAAGATCAGTAAGGTGACTAAGGAGAGTGCTATTTGAAATTATGATATTCAAACCAAAAAACCTATTGATATTGGAGCCATTATTGTGAAATTGATTTTGGGTTTTGTTGTGAGTGAGTCTACAACTGGGCTTGGACATCCATCCGCTATTTTCTTACTGTGCAGTCAATCACAAGTACCTTATGAAAGTTGGGTAAAAGTGCTTCTTCCTTGCAAGCCGATGGATCCAGAAGTCTATTGCATTTGTATTGAAATGAGAGATGAAAATGATATGAATGTAATGATGGATCAGGATTCCCAGAATTTATCACATATTCAGCTTCACTTCAATTTGAATGCACTTTTAAAGGAGATCAAGAAGATAGAAAAAGAGGTGCAGAATCTAATGCCTGCAATAGGAAATGTTTCTGAAATGTTTGATCATCTACATTGCGGACTGAAAGAACATTTTGAACATACTTGTCGTATTGAAGATGGTTTGGTGTGTATGTTCAAGAAACATGCTTGAATTGGGTGGACTTGACTGATGGGTTTCCTTACCGACCCTTCTACAACCTGTATGTGCACTACCAATCTATGGGAGATATCCAGGAGGACAAGGGTGAAGGAGATGTTTGAACTTAGTTTATGCACGGAACATTTTTTTTAGTACTGTTTGTTTTAGTTACTTTGTTGTGTTGGATTGTATTTAATTTTATTATTGAACTTTATTTATGTATATGCTTTGTATTTAAATGTTTAGATTTTAGTGTTAGGTTGTTTGGCTTGCTTTAAAACACTGAAACAGATGTTTGCTGGCTTGATAAATGTTAGTTTGTAATAACGTAAATTATATATATATATAAGTGAGTTTTGTGTTGCTTGTGAAATTTTGTTGTTAGAATAATGTTTATCTATGTTTATAAATGACCAGTTGAGTTAGCTAGAGGTTGATGTAAAGCGGTACAAAGCAGATTTCCTCAAAAACCAAAATCTGGTGAATTTGTGCTTTGGCGCAAGATGCACCGTTTTACAGAGCGTTGGCGCATGATGCGCCAAAAATCTGAACATGCCTAATTGCCTAGAAAATCATGAAATCCCACGGATAATCTCCATTTTCACTGCTTGGGTGGTCTCCTACCTCTAAATCTTGACTTAGAGCTTTTTTCTTGACCTGAGGCTTTACATTGCGGGCGATAAAGAAGATTTTGGAGGCAAAAAAATTATAGATTTCATCTTCTCTTGGTAAGAGCTTCACTTTAACTTAGAAATTTTTTATTTTAACCATGGATTTTTCATACATTGTGGAAGATCCAAAATTTGAGATTTTTGATGAAAAAGCTTGAAGAAAACTCATGATGAAAAGTTTCTTACCAAATAATCTTGCTTAAGGAGTTAGATTTTTGATTTAGCAATTTATTTGGAATTTATTTGAATTTTCATAGATTTTCTAATGGCTCCCCGAGTGAAGAGAGGAAGGCTGTCCGAGGATTTTGATTCACGAAGATTTGTTAACTTCATGGCCCAACATAGTTATAATACTCAAATGGAAACCAAAAGATTGATCCAATAATGGGAGTTTGCAAACCCAGGTGGCTAAAGTTTAATCCTCGCTAGAACTGAGAAAGATTCTTCTACTTCACTGCTGTAGCAATTGTCCCCATGATTTGGGAGTTTTATGCTAACCTGAGGTTCACTGAGGGTGATCACATCTTGGTTAGAGGTAAGCAAGTAGAATTTACTACTGATCAAAACAATGCTTTTTATGGGCTAAGGAATGTATATCATGATGAGTATGTTGCATTCATGATGACTGATTCATCACTGGATGAAGTGATTGCCTTTTTGACTGATGGAAAGGAGAATGGAAGATTAAGAATAACAAGATAGTTAACTTCTCCGCTTCCCTGTTGATGAGTTAGTCAAATGTAAAGGCATCACTTTATTTCTACTAAGTTATTACCAACGCATCATCTTGCTGATGTGATAAAAGATAGAGCGGTGTTGAACTATTGCATTCAGAACATGAAAGCAATAAATGTCGGTGCACTCGTAGTTCATCATGCTCGAAGTATTGCTTGTAGTTCTACAACTAATGATTTGGGATATCCTGCTCTGATTTTCACTTTATGTGAGCAATCACGAGTAGAATCCCATAGAAATGAAGAAAGATTACAACCACAAAATCCTATTGGGAGGCATATGATTTAGAGAGTGGAATCATTTGTTGAATATAGAGGTGGAAGAAGGGATAAACCCTCTACATCAGTTGTAGGTGATGAAGAGTGATATTTTTATGAGTCTATTTTAGTTTGTTTTGATGTTTTTTTTTATTTGTGATTGTATTGTGATGTACTTTTATTCGGGAACTGTTGAAGTAAAGACTTTTATGTTGTGTTGTGGACTGAAATTGTAATAGTAACAGTAGACCTATATTTTTAGTATTTATAATTTTTATTTTTCAGTTTTGGTAGTTCTATTTTTATTTCTCAGCAAATTTTTTAGACTATATTATGTCTCATTTAATGCTTCAAAGCCTGTATGTATGTTTATAAAGTTAGAACCTATAGTATACTAGAGCCTCATAATCAGAAATCCTCTACAAATCAATTTTATTTTCATGCATATATTGTTTTCTTTCACCTACTAAATTTTATACTAAAATATTTTCTTAAAAAAAATTACTTAAAACTTTAGTTTGGGGGAAGAAAATTTTCTTTGAAAAGAAATAAACTAAATTTTATTTGTCCTCAATTAACTATATTTTTAAAATTAATTTAACATGACCTAGGATATTGAGGTTAAACTTTAAATGACTATACATATGTTTATAAATATTATGGTAAATTTAGGTAAAAACTTTTTAATAGTGAAGGCCAATTCTAATGTTAAAGATATTTGGTATGATAGGATAAGACTATATTTTTCTATTTAGAGTCAAGAAAATTGTATTTTTGAAGTGTTAAGAATTTTAGAGTTTCATGTAAGAAGAAAAGAATGAAACTTTATGAAAAATCATAAACTGATATGAATTTAATAAGAGAAGAAAGGTAAGAAGTTTTAAATTTAAGAAAAGGACAGTGAAGTTCAAACTATTAAAGGCTATCCGGGTAATCCTCACTTGAAAAAGGAAAAGAAAAAGAAAAGAAAGGATTGAAAAGATCCAAAAAGAAAAAAAAAAGAAAGGATTGAAAAGATCCAAAAAGAAAAAAAAGACAAGAAAAGAAACATAAGTGGGAGAAGCTTGAGGAGATGCCTAATAAAAAATTGGCTTCACTTAAATCAACTTAAGGAAGGAGCTTTATTACATTTTCTAAACTTTTATTAGAATATTGGTAGTTTTACTAGTAAAGTTTTCATGAAGTTCTTTTTCATATGAATGTTCTAAATATCTTTAATAAGACAAATTGCAATTCTTCTTGAAATGAATAGATATTCAGAAATCTTAAATTTGATTACTAAATACTCTTAGACTTAGAGTTTGAATCGAAGTTATTAATGGTTTTTCTTAAATTATGTTATTCTATTTATTAAAATAAGATATAGAAGTTATGAGGTGATCCCTATCCTAAGTCATATGCTTTTATGTAATAAAAGTGTCACTTGAGGGTAAGTAATATTTAAGTTTAGGGGATTTTGATGCACCAAAATAAAATGTTGTTTTAATATATTTTATGCCTGTTTTTAGTGATATTACACTTTAAAGATAGGTATTTTTGTGTTTTTGTTGCAGGTATAATATTTTTAGGCATTGGGAGTAAAAGTAGCAAAAAAGGATGAAATTTGGAGCCAAAACAACAAAGTTTGGGAATCTGGCACATGATGCTCCGTTTGACAGAGCCTTGGTGCATGATGCGCCAGATCTGGTGCCAGATGCACTAGAGAAGACTTTTTGCAGATTAAGGTGGTTCAAAGCAAATTTTAAACGAATTTTCAAAGGGACACTTGTTCTAAACACCTTTTGGAGTAATTCAATACATCTAGACAATTTGGAAGGTTCTTTTATGAAGGGATATGTCTCTTGGATCAAATGACAAAACTTTTGAATTAAAAAGAGTTGATTTTTTGAGGGAATTTTAAAGAGAAATTTGAATTCTTTTTCGAAAGAGGCAGCCCAAAATAAAAGAAGACTTAAAGGCGTTTGTGTGTGACGTGACAGGGGGTGGCATGAAAGGAAAGAGAAAGAGATAGAGAGAGAAAGTCAAGGGCTTGAAGATTTTCTTCTAGGGGTAAGAGGGGAGGGAAGGTGAGAGATTTCTTCTTCATTACACTTCTAAGAGAAAATTGAGAGTTTTTGTAAAGAGAGAAAGGCTTGGAGAGAACTTCTAGGGATTTGCCTGGGAAGGATTGTGAGATAAATTATGTCTTTTATTTCTTTTTTTTTGTAAACTTATTTTATTAATGAAATCTGTGTTTTGTCGTATCCTTCTCATGAATTCTAAGTAGATATTCTTCTCATGAATTCCAAAATTTTGTAATAAGATTAACTTTAATAAAATAAAATTTAAAATTGCACTTTTAAATCTCCATTTAATTTTGAACTTCACTAAATTAAACTAAAAAAAATGCTTGCACCCGTATGATCCTAAAATCCACTTAATAATAATTTGTTATAGTTCTTATTCATTTAGAATTTCAGTGTGCTAATGTTTTCCTAACTTTTGCAAGAAAATGTTGGGTCAGAAGCTGATCTTCTCCTTTAAAGACGGCTTAAATCTCGCACTTGACAAAGAGAAGGCAGCGTAGGGTGGTGTTGTGAATTTTGGCTTGGATTATGTGCAGGTGGATTTAGTGTGTTAGTTTTGCAAATATTTTTGAATATTACAAAATACACATAACATATATAATAACAAATATGCAAATTAATCCCAATAAAATAACTTCAATGAAAATAGTTTTATATTTTAATAATCTTTAAACTTCCAAATCCCTTTTAAAAATAACGTACACATAACATATATAATAACAAATATGCAAATTAATCCCAATAAAATAACTTCAATGAAAATAGTTTTATATTTTAATAATCTTTAAACTTCCAAATCCCTTTTAAAAATAACGTAAGTATACATATCGCTCAAGTAATAAAGAGCTTTAATAGAGTCATAGATATCGATCCCATAATGAAGTTGAAAATGCCTGTAAATAAGTTCTTAAGATTATAATGTCAAGTATCATTTTAAAAATATAAAAAATAAAGTGTGAAGTTTGAATACTAAGTAACAAGTGAATGCTAATTAAAATGTAGTTGAAATACAAAGTTAACTAAACTAAATGCTAAACTTTCAAAAGTAAATTTACAAAATTTAAAGCTAAGATGTTGTGACGGAAAGTTTAAATTGAAGAAAACATCCACCCTCTTTACAATGAGTATATGGTTTTTGAAGAAATTAAAATCATTTGAAAGTATATATAAATTGTTTTGTGCCAAATAGGAGCAATCCTATTCTTTACCCTCTCTTGAGTGCATAAATAATATTGACTAATCCAGAGTTCGGTCCCTAATTTTGTGGTTAGTTTGGGAGGATATTGGCTGCCACTCCAAAGCTCCCACTAATCCCTCCTCTGAGGGCTAACAATCTCACAGCAGTTTTCAATCAACTGGACTAAATTGAGGATTTTGGTCTATCACCTTAAAATCTCCAATTCTGCATCCAAAAAAGTATATTTCCCTATTTATTTGCACCCAATTCCATAGATGAAATACTCTCCCTTGAAATCAAATGTGATTCTCCCCATGTTGTAGAATTCATAGCCCTTTTGGAACATATGCTTCTCAAAATTTAAATCATCACAAATTATTGACATTTAAAATCATATAAAACAAAATCAACTCTTCACAAAACCATATCTCAAAGTGGGGAGAAGGATAAAGAAGACTACTCAGAATTCTTGAGAAGAATACGACAAAACACGGATTTCATATATAAAAAATAAGTTTATAAAACAAAAGAAATAGAAGACAATTTATCTCACAATCCTTCCCAAGAAAACTCCTAGAAGTTCTCTCCAAGCTATTCTCGCTTTACAAGCACTCTCAATTCTTTCTTAGAAGTGTAATGAAGAAGAAATCTCTCACCTTCCCTGTCCTCTTACAATCCTTGAAGAAAATCTCCAAGCCCTTGAATTGTCTCTCTCTCTCTCTCTATCTCCCTAACTCTCCTTCTTCATGCCACACACCTCATGCCACACACCCACACAGCTCCAAAAACTCCTCTTCTTTTATTAAAGGCTGCCTCCCTCCAAAAAGAATACAAAATTCCCTCCAAAATTTTGTCCAAAACTCAACTCTTTTGAATTTAAAAGACACGTCTATTGATCCAAGAGATATATCCCTTCATTAAAGAACCTTCCAAAGTGTCTAGATGCATTGAATTACTCCAAGGGGTGTTTAGAACAAGTGTCCCTTTAAAATTTTGCGCAAAATTTGTCTCAAACCGCCTTAATCAACAAAAAGTCATCCCTGGCACATCTGGCGCCAAATCTGGGGCATCATGCACCAGTTTGCTGAAGATTGCGTAGTTCTATGTTTTGGTACAGCTGGCGCCAATCTGATGCATCTGGCGCCAATCCGATGCATATGGCGCCACTTCGGCGCATCTGGCACATCATGCGCCAAAATTTGAAACTTCACTGTTTCGGCTCTAAATTTCGTCCTTTTTGCTACTTTTGTTCCAAATGCCTAAATTGATATACCTGTAACAAAAAAAATGAAAATACCCTTATTTGAAGTGCAATATCTCTTAAAATAAGCATTAAATATATACTTAAAACAACATATTATTTTGGTGTATCAAACTACGGTCAAGTCACTATAGAATACGAAGGCCCCCTGATCAGTATAGTCAGCCGCCGAGAAGTAGAAGGGATACACCCAATATTAAGAATTACTTTCAAGGAGGATTCTATATTGAAAAGAAGAATATAGAAACATTTCTAGATGTGTAGGACCAGATGGAAAGGGTTGGTCACTTGCAGTCGATGATTACAACCCCGACAGGGGACTTGGCCGGTACTTTTATAGAGAGTGTTCCCAATGCATCACTCAGGAGGATTCACCGTAGAAATGTCAACTGACGCAAGCATAGAGCATTGGAGCGACTGGAAAAGAGACGTGCCAAGGAAGCCGCTGTGATGCTTGCTTTGATTCATGAAGAAGAAGTATAGAATTCAAACTTGAAGGAGACTTCCACCAATTCGCCGATCATAGAGGATGAGGTCGAGACATTTACACAGCCTACATCTTCAAGGATCCCCGATGAGCTTTGTGCAGGATCCCCTTGTGTAATGCAAAAATCCTGAAAGGGACACCATCACCGGGAGCATTTACAGAATGCCCTGAGTATAAAATCCTCCACCTGGAGCGGTACAGGTCATTTGAAGAATACACAGATGCCAGCATGAGGTTCAAAAGTGCAGACCACCAGGAGGTTTAACCATACATACCACAGTTTACATGGCTGCTACCATCAAGAATTCCTCCAGAGGTTGAAACCGTGGAACAACCCCGACATTCTGAAAGAATTCCCATATCAGAGCTAGAAAGAATGAACAAGGTTCGGAGATTAGAGTTTGAGTAATATGAGGAGATCCGAGGAAAATTCATTAATATTCTGGAAGAATTGGAACTACATATTAGGGTATTCTCAGAGAGTGATGAAATAAAGATTCTTGATTGTGTTTTTGATTTAAGAGACAGAGGCCGAGATGGTTTGTTAATGAAGACATGTTCAGAACCACATAAATAGATGCTTGGAAAGGGTATGATCACCATCCAGTGTGAATGTTGTTATAACTTTGTTAAGGACACGTAAGGGAACCCCCCTGGGCATTCTAAGATATAACGAGGTGGATCTCCTGCCGTCCACAATAAAGCGCAAGATTAAGAGGATGGTAAGATGGAGTATACTGCCAGCAAATTGTATCCCAAATACTTGCATCATTAACATCTATGAAGAAGGAGACTACATTCCTACCCACATCAATCATCATGACTTCGTCAGAATATTTTGTACTGTTTCTTTCATGAGTTAGAGAAATATTTTGTTCGAAAGGGAGATAGATATTGTTGGACCTGAAGAATTTAGAGGTTCAGTTGAAATTCCACTACCAGTTAGCTCAATGCTGATTTTAAAAGAAAATGGAGCAGACCTGGCAAAACAGTACAATCTTAGAGTGCCATGCCATAAAGTCTCAGTTACATTGCAAAGAATGGATGATAGTAAGATACCATATGGATTCCAACCAGATCTAGAGTTAGAAGAACTATGCCTGTATGAGTTTGTAGATAGCTGTGCCTCTAAGTATATGTGAAAGAACCTTTATCTCGAAGCATGGATTAGAAGGTTAGCTTGATAACGAGCTTACCCCAGGGGATATACACATGTTACATTTTGCACAGCGTCAAAGTAGAGAGGATATGATATATGATACTATAGCTTTCACCAATATATTCAGCATATTGTTTAAGACAATTTTGACATATGATCAGTTGTATTGCATATTTGAAGCCATTTAGTAAAGTTTATTTCACATTCAGCATATGTTGTTAACTTGTCTCTTTTGTGCGATTGATGAAAAGTCGCATGACCACATGTTGGTCCTAAATTATAACAAACAAAGAATGATACAAAAAAATAAAATAATGAATGAAAATTAAAATTCAAAATTAAAGGAAAATAAAAAGAAATTGAATCTAATAATATTAATAACGTAAATGATATAAAATGGTAAATGATTTTCCTCGAAACTCCTCACTCTGTGTCTTTCTCACATCCCACATTCTCCGCAAGAATTTCCACCACGCACACATTGCACAAATTTCACAAGTCTTCATATCCTTTTTATAAAGTTTCACACTCTGTACAAGATTCCACAAATTTTTTGCACTCTGACTACGAATTCTCTGCACTCACAATGCTCGTGAGGATCAGTACCTAAATTATGATTCCAATCTCCTGAGATAAGTGTGAGACTCCCTTAAATGGAGTAAGGTATCCTATTCTCATCATTTCAAAATCGGTGTGAGACCATATTAAATGAAGTAAGGCTTCTGATTCTCATTTTTTCGCGGTTGGTAACTAAATTTCAATTCTCAACTCAAGATTAGTACCTAAATTTTGATTCCCATCCCTTTAGATTGGTGTGAGACCTTCTTAAATGGAGTAAGACATGTTATTCTCATCCTTTTGAGATCGGTGTGAGACCCCCTTAAATGAATTAAGGCTTCTAATTCTCATCTTTTCGAGGTTGGTACTTAAATTTCAATTCCCATCTTGGGGTGAGTACCTAAATTCTGATTCCCATCTTGTGAGATAGGTGTGAGACCCTCTTAAATGGAGTAAGGCTTCAGGTTCACATCTTTCCAGAGTTGATACCTAAATTGCAATTCCCATCGCGGGATCAATACTTAAATTCTGATTCTCATCTCGTGAGATAGGTGTGAGACCCCCTTAAATGGAGTAAGGTATCCTATTCTCATCCTCTTGAGATCAGTGTGAGACCCCATTAAATGGAGTAAGGCTTCCGATTCACATCTTTCTAGGGTTTGTACCTAAATTCCAATTTCCATCCTGGGATCAGTACCTAAATTATGATTCCCATCTTTTAAGATAGGTGTGAGACCCTCTTAAATGAAGTAAGACAATCTATTTTCATCCTTTCTAGATTGGTGTGAGACCTCCTTAAATGGAGTAAGGCTTCCGATTCTCATTATTTCAGGGTTGGTTCCTAAATTCCAATTCCCATCCTAAGATCAGTACCTAAATTCTGATTCCCATCTCTTAATATAGAAGTGAGACCCCCTTAAATGGAGTAAGATATCCTATTCTCATCCTTTCAAGATTGGTTTTAGACACCCTTAAATGGAGTGAGGCTTTCAATTCTCTTTCCGGGGCTAGTACCTAAATTTTGATTCTCTTTCGCTACCTCTTGGGTTGGATGTGAGTCCTTGAGCTTTCCTTCCCAATTTAGCAAATTCAAATTCCCGAGATTGGTGTGAGACCCCCTTAAATGGAGCAAGGCTTTCGATTCTCATTCTGGGGCTAGTACCTAAATTCCAGTTCACATTCTGGGCCAGTGCCTTAATTCTGATTCCTTTTGTTACCTCTCGAGTTGGATGTGAGTCACAGAGCTTCCTTCTCAATGTAACAAATTTGAAATTTCTTTGGTATAAGACTCTTTTATAATCGCTTTCATTACCTCTTGGGTTAGATGTGAGTCCTCAAGCTTTCCTTCCCATTGTAGCGCCTCCTTTCCTTGATCAGTCTTTTTGAGCTGGATGTGAGTCCCTGTGCTTCTCATCTCGACCCACTCTTTTCATACATCCTTAATTGTAGAAGTCTTCTTAAAATTGAAGTCAAATTATTTTCAACTAAAATTAAAATCTTTTGTTTAGAATCGAATCAAATCTTCATCGTGACCATCGGTATCCTTGATGGTTGTCTCTCAAAACTTGCCTTTTAAACCGCACAGGAATTCCTGTCTACTCCCCAACGGAAGCCTGTTTCATT
>NW_018242951.1:0-452 GCF_001263595.1 Phalaenopsis equestris
CATAAATATATAATAGATTGTATCATGGAAGAAAAAGACTCGATGATGAGTTATTGAATAGTGTTTACGAATTTGTGTAGATGACATCACAACCGCCCATTTATATTTTAGGTAAGTTTTGATACCCCTTTGCGAAACAAAAAAAATCAAGCGTACCAAGCACATGCAGAAGTCAAATTGGACTTGTATCCCATGAGATTTAACCCTATTTTTGGTACTAGCCAACAATTGGTGAATATGAGACAAATGTTTAGTGTGACCACGTTAGTACCTCAACAAGTTATGTTCCTCCAACGAAGCATAATCTCGACACATACAAATCAATGATTCATGATACGTACGGTGCTCATTTTGTTGGGAATGTGTCTGATGATGATCAAGTAACGAACAATAAAGTACAATAATTCTATGATTTATTGAATGTTGCACAACAATCTTTGTGGGAGGGATGC
>NW_018242952.1:0-785 GCF_001263595.1 Phalaenopsis equestris
CCTAGCAGGGACCTGGGGCACCTTGCGACAAGCAGGCACCGACTACGAATGAGTTCACATCGAGTAAAATGATACATATGAAAATGATTACACCTTACCTGAGAGGCACTCACCTAGCACATATGCAAATATGCAAGATATGCAACAGACATATAAGAATAATCAAGCAACTGACATATAGAAATGTTAAGCATATGCCATACAAAAGATAAGCATACAAGAATTTCTAGTGCAAAACATACTAAGTTACATGATTTTTATAAGTGAGAATCGTACACCTATGTGGACACACATTGTCCTCACACGATTTCAGTGGCTAGGAAGCGTGACTCGTGCTTAACACAATGTAAAATATATATGACTCTCTAGGCAGCGGCGTAGAGAGTGAGATGGATGGCTCGTGAGTGAGCCAAATCTTCCCAAAGTGTGCAAGCGTTTGTCCCTGTGCATACGAAGTCGTATGTGGGGAAGTCACTCACGAATGTGGGCACTCAAAGAGACACTACAAGTGGGGTGCTCAAAGAGACACTCCAAGTGGGGTGCTCAAAGAGACACTCCAAGTGGGGATGCTCAAAGAGACACCCTGGACATGTCATATGCAACACATACAAGGCAAAAATAATTTACATGCAATGAAATATCATAGGCATCAAATCAAAATAGGATTTTTCGTACACGTGCAAAGAAAGCATGAAACATGCAATAAAGCATACAAGCATGCAAGTAATTTGTCGACCCAATCATGGTAGTTGATCAAACTAAAAAGATGGGTCAATTGATTCAGG
>NW_018242953.1:0-270 GCF_001263595.1 Phalaenopsis equestris
GTCCATCTCCCATGAAAATTCACCTTAGGTCTCTTAGCTATTCTAGATTTCCTTGATAATGTCACTTTCTAGTATCATTTAACTTGGACTAGCAATTTCAAGAATTTGTTAAATAGCTCTAAGTTAGGATAATTCTATTTTCTTACGCTAAACAAACTGTTAAGCTTAACCTTTCTCATGCACTAAATATAGAGTTGGTTGTATTATCATTAGCACCAATTAAACAAAGATATAGCTTTTTATGATTTTATAATAACTTTTATCATATGA
>NW_018242954.1:0-557 GCF_001263595.1 Phalaenopsis equestris
AATATCAGCATACCTATTCTTTACCCTTTGGACAAAAAATAAAGAACATTGACTAATCATATGATTGGTTACCAAATCTGCGGCTAGTCTAGTAGGATACCGGCTCTCTTTTCGGAGCTCCCACGTTCCCCTCACCTGAGGGCTAACATCTATACTTCAGCACCCAAACGATAGGACCGAATTGAGGATTTTAGCCTATCACTCTAAAATCTCCAATTCTACGCCCAATAATTTTTATTTCCATATTTATTTGCACCCAACTTTCAAGGAATTTGATCTCCCTAAATCTTGGATGTAAACTTTACTTTAGTTGTAAAACTCAACATATTTTAACAAATTAATTGATCAGATTGAAAGTAAATTAAGATTGAAGTGAAAAGATCATCACAACTTCTTTAACATTCTCATGGCACAACCAATTCAAATCACCATTTCACAAAATCTCAAGACAAGGAGAAAGACAGAGAAAACTACTCAGAACTCATAGGGAAGACACAACAAAACTTGGAATTCATATATAAAAGCAAAGTCATACAAACTACAACAAGTAAATAACA
>NW_018242954.1:1995-2439 GCF_001263595.1 Phalaenopsis equestris
GAAGCCCAACCCAGCTCTCGCTCGGTCGCTTACCGCTTCCTACTTCTGCTTCCCAGTTCCTGATCAAGAAAGTTCGTGACCGTTACCCAGCAATTTCGCGAAATGCTCCTGCCAACTCCCGCTGAAGTTAGCTAATTGTCGCACCTCTCCTACTGTTCGCGATAGAATGCTTCAGATTGCTCTCCTTGGGTTTCTAAGTCACAATTTTGGTGTTCTTCTTCGGGCTTCCTTGGGATAGAGGAAGTAAAGTGCAAGCAGCAGTTCCTTGTGGCAGAAAGAAGAAGAAAAAAGAAGAAGAAGATTGTTCTCCCTTGGCTTCTTCTTGGTGACTTGTGGCAGAAGAGAAATTGGGTTTATTTCTCTTGTAAGTTTATCTTCTTTGGCGTATCTCAGTGTGAAGTTTTGTTCTGTGTATCTCGGTATAGAGAGAGAAGAAGAGAGAGC
>NW_018242955.1:0-1861 GCF_001263595.1 Phalaenopsis equestris
AAGTACATCTCATACAAGTTATCACAGACCACCCGTTGAAGACTATTCTTAATAGGCCAAATAATTTTGGTCGGTTACTCAATTGGGTCGTGGAACTAAGCAAATTTGGCAATAAAGGCGTAGGAGGTGGTTGATTACCTGGTAGATTTCTCCGAACAAGGAGAGACTATAAGGATCTAGCGATCAATGAACTAACCTGGACACTGTTTGCTGACGAAGTGTCTTGCCAATCAAGTGTCGGACTCAGAGTTTTTCTATGTAGCCCCACAGAGGAAAACATCTATCACTCAATTGAGGTAATATTCCCATTTACTAACAACTAAAATAGAATATGAAGCTTTGATTGCAGGACTTCACTTAGCCTCAGAGATGAGAGTCATCCACATAACGATGAAGGTCGATTTACAACTCATCGTGAATCAGATCAATGGGGAATTTGAAGCCAGAGATGAAACTATGGCAAAAAATCTTGAGAAGGTGAAGATAGAGAACAACCATTTCACCAAATTTAAGATCAAACATATCCAAAGGGAGGAAAATTAAGTCACCAACCTCCTATCCCAAAGCCTCCATCTGGGAGAAGAGGACAAAAAAGACATGATCGACCATCTATTGAAGAACCAATAACATTGGAGATACATCAAGAGGAGAAGAAAATTGGATGAGCCCATACGTCCGACACCTGAACACAAGGAGATTGAAGAAAAATTCATCGATCATAGGAGATTCAAGTATGAGGTCGCTCACTACTTGTTAATCGAAGAGAAGCTCTTCAGGAGGTTGACCACATCCTTATACTTAAAATGTGTTGGGGAGGATGAAGTTGAGGACATACTAATAAAATTCCATGATAGAGAATGTGGGAGCCACTCCGAAGGAAAAACATAACGTATGGATGAATCCCAATGCAACCTTATAGGATGAAGTTGAGGATGAAGTTGAGGCTACTTTTGGTCAAGCTTACTCAAGGATGCCGAAGAATACTTCAGAGGTGCACACAATGCCAAAAGTATGGACCATTGCTCTGATCTTCAGTCCCTGACTATTCGCTATGTGGGGCCTTGGTATTCTGAAACTTTTTCTTTTGTCGAAAGGGAAGAGGAAGTTTCTACTAATGACTATCGACTACTTCTCCAAGTGGGTGGAAGTGAAGCCCCTAACACATATAACGATAGAAGTGGACCGGAACTTTATGTGGACCGACCTCATTTGTCTATACGAACTACCTCTTGCCATATTTACGGATAATGAGACCCGATTCTTCCATAAAGGAGTGCAAGAATTATGTAAAATCCAAGAGATAAACCTGAAGTTTGCTTCTGTTCACCACCCTCGAAAAAAATGGCCAGGCGAAGGTTGCAAGCTAAATTATCTTAAATTTGATAAGAAAAAAGATGGTAGGAGCAGAAGGCAAATGGACAAACTTGATCTGTACTTTGCGCAATGATATCATTTATTTATATTTTCATTTATGTATGCATGATCAAAAAAATCTCTTGTCATCATGCATTGGGCAGCTTCCTAGGAGCAAGAGAACCGGTGAACTAAATGTGTACACATAAGAATGTGTCTGCACGAATCTCAAAGCAAATGGAAAACCCGAGAAAGAAGCACGACAGATCAGATGTAGCAATAGACGATTGTTTCCGGACAAGCAACAACAGAGAAAATATTGTACCGAACTATCGAGGAACATGTCAAAAGGAAGCTCCTCAAGACGGTCGTCAGCCTTCAGAATGATCGATGGGAACACGCCTTCAAGCCATGAATCGATCGAACCAAGACTTGCTAAATGATAGGCGATCTTTATCAATCAAAAAGGTTTTGGGCTTTATTATATGCAAATAATCTTGTAAATTAC
>NW_018242956.1:0-1867 GCF_001263595.1 Phalaenopsis equestris
AAGTACATCTCATACAAGTTATCACAGACCACCCGCTGAAGACTATTCTTAATAAGCCAAAGAATTTTGGTTGGTTACTCAAGTGGGTCGTGGAACTAAGCAAATTTGACAATAAAGGCGTAGGAGGTGGTTGATTACCTGGTAGATTTCTCTGAACCGGGAGAGACTAATAAGGATCTAGCGATCAATGAACTAACCTGGACACTGTTTGTTGATGAAGTGTCTTGCCAATCAAGTGTCGGACTCATAGTTTTCCTATGTAGCCCCACAGAGGAAAACGTCTATCACTCTTGAGGTAAGATTCTCATTGACTAACAACTAAAACAGAATATAAAGCTTTGATTGCAGGACTTCGCCTAGCCTCGGAGATGGGAGTCATCCACATAACGATGAAGGTCGATTTACAACTCATTGTGAATCAGATCAATGGGGAATTTGAAGCCAGAGATGAAACTATGGCAAAATATCTTGAGAAGGTGAAGATAGAGAACAACCATTTCACCAAATTTAAGATCAAACATATACAAAGGGAGGAAAATTAAGTCACCGACCTCCTATTTCAAAGCCTCCATCTGGGAGAAGAGGACAAAAAAGACATGATCGACCATCTATTGAAGAACCAATAACAATGAAGATACACCAAGAGGAGAAGAAAAATTGGATGAGCCCATACGTCCGACACCTGAACACAAGGTTATTGAAGAAAAAGTCATCGATCAGAGGAGATTCAAGTATGAGGTCGCTCACTACTTGTTAATCGAAGAGAAGCTCTTCAGGAGGTTGACCACATCCTTATACTTAAAATGTGTTGGGGAGGATGAAGTTGAGGACATACTAATAAAATTCCATGATAGAGAATGTGGGAGCCACTCCGAAGGAAAAACATAACGTATGGATGAATCCCAATGCAACCTTATAGGATGAAGTTGAGGATGAAGTTGAGGCTACTTTTGGTCAAGCTTACTCATGGATGTCGAAGAATACTCCAGAAGGTGCACACAATGCCAAAAGTATGGACCATTGGTCTGATCTTCAGCCCCTGGCTATTCACTATGTGAGGCCTTGATATTCTGGGACTTTTTCTTCTGTCCAAAGGGAAGAGGAAGTTTCTACTGATGACTATCGACTACTTCTCCAAGTGGGTGGAAGTGAAGCCCCTAACACATATAACGATAGAAGTGGACCGGAACTTTATGTGGACCGACCTCATTTGTCTATACGAACTACCTCTTGCCATATTTACGGATAATGAGACCCGATTCTTCCATAAAGGAGTGCAAGAATTATGTAAAATCCAAGAGATAAACCTCAAGTTTGCTTTTGTTCACCACCCTCGAAAAAATGGCCAGACGAAGGTTGCAAGCAAAATTATCTTTAATTTGATAATAAAAAAGATGGAAGGAGCAGAAGACAAATAGACAAACTTGATCCCTTCTGTACTTTGCGCAATGATATCGTTTATTTATTTTTTCATTTATGTATGCATGATAAAAAAATTCTCTTGTCATCATGCATTAGACAACTTCCTAGGAGCAAGAGAACCGGTGAACTAAATGTGTACACATAAAAATGTGTCTGCACGAATCTCAAAGCAGATGGAAAACCCGGGAAAGAAGCATGACATATCAGACGTAGAGATAGACGATTGTTTCCGGACAAGCAACAACAGAGAAAATACTTTACCGAACTATCGACGGAACATGTCAAAAGGAAGCCCCTCAAGGCGGTCGTCGGCCTTCAGAACGATCCATGGGAACACGCCTTCAAGTCATGAATCGATCGAACCAAGGCTTGTCAAATGATAGGCAATCTTTATCAATCAAAAAGGTTTCGGGCTTTATTATATGCAAATAATCTTGTAAATTAC
>NW_018242957.1:0-1152 GCF_001263595.1 Phalaenopsis equestris
CAGTTGTCTCCTTTGAATGCTCCTTAGGTATCTCTTTTGATGTAATTGATAACACCGGTCCAACTAGCCTCGGACTCTGGCCAGAAGCTTATGCTGATGCGTTCTTTTAATATCTTCTTTGAAGACTTTGTCCAATTTGTATCCTATCCTTTATCGATGGCATGGTGATCAATTAGAACAATTGGATTGATCGAGATCATATTGATAGAATCTTTTTCAGGTTCCATTCTTAAAATTCCTTTCAAGCCTTGAAGCAGAAGCATCTCTCTTTGGTTTGGCCAAGCAACCTGTGGTATGGACAATACTAAGGGTGACCTTTCTTGTTGACTTCAATTGGTTTCATTGGTTCTAGCAATATGAATCTCGACTTCTTCACCATATTGTGGAACATCTTCCCCACTTACTCATTCTTAAAGGGATATACCTTGTTTAATCATTCTTATATTGTCAAAGGTAGCTTTCTGCCTGTCTGATAAGAGTTCTGATCAAAAGATTCTTGATCGTATTGAGGATGTTGATAAGGTGGTCGAGGTTGTTCAACTTGTATCTGTATTGGATGCTTGTCTTTCTCTATGGCTGCTATTGTCTTAGAACTCTTCTCGAATGTTTTCTCATGCTTTGTAATTTCAATCTTTTCCAAAAATCTGAGTTGTTTTGCTTCATCCTGAAGACTTCTGACTTTGCTAAGTAACTTTTAAAAGGTTTTGATTGTAAATCTCTTGAGTAGAAATGCAAATGGTATGTGAATACTCTTTAGTAGAATCTTGATTATGTATTATTCTTGGAGTTGTGGCTCGCATTTCATGCTTAAATTTCTCCATTCTAGAATGTAGTCTACCAAGGTTTTTGTTTGATTTTGTTGCTCTACCACAAGATCACATATAGTTATGTGGTGTTGAGCGCCGACAAACTACTTAATAAAGAGGCTTTCTAATTCGGCAAATGTTTTTACTGAATTATTGGGTAATTCTGCATACTAGTCAAAGGTAACTCCTGAAAGGCTGCTGACAAACTGTCAGAACAATAACGCTTCACTACGCCCCGCGTTGCAATAGCTTTCTAAAAAATATGCAATATTTTGTCAGGGATTACTGGTTCCATCAAAGGTTTTATATGATGGTGGGACAAAGCCCTTGGGATATTGTAATGTGT
>NW_018242958.1:0-261 GCF_001263595.1 Phalaenopsis equestris
GGACATATTGCTACTGCACTTAGTAACAGACTTTCGCGAAATCTTCTGAGTACGATGGAAGTTAATCCTAAAGATCAAAATAAGGAACAAATTAAAGCAATTTATTTACAAAGTAGAAAAGAAGTTGAAACAAGAATCCAAAGAGAAACAAAAGTTGGTGAGGAGAAGGAAGAGATGGAAAGTGACCATAATGAAAATCAACAAACACAAGTTCCTTTAAAAAACGATTACCTCTGTTTCCTCAACGACTAAAGCAGAAGA
>NW_018242959.1:0-735 GCF_001263595.1 Phalaenopsis equestris
TATAAAAAATGAATATAATTAAAAAAATGAAACAATTGAAAGAAACTAAAATATAAATAAAGGAACAACTTCCCAACTCAAAAAAAAAATATAGTAACTCATACGAAATTGAAAAATAACAAAAGAAAATCTAAATCTAAAAAGTATGCTTCAGTGTAGGGTGAGTTTGGAAATTAAATTTAGTAAATAACAACTATTTATTAAAGCATAAACAATAAAAAAATGGGTCTTGCGGCCACGTTTAGATTTTGTGCTCCAGCGATCTCGGTGGTTTGAGTAAGATCAGCACGACGGTGATTCGGGGTGTGAAGAGCCCTAAGAATGGGGCATACATTATTAATTGGGACGATTTACTATGTGTATAAATGTGTATAAAAAAATTTGCAATGACTATCACTTGCTTTTGATCCTGAATAGGAGTGACTTGTTCATATGCATATTTATGTAAATATTTATATACTACAATGTCAAATGTTTTTGCACAAAAATGACTCATCAATCAGTTAGCAGTACTGGTATATACATATATATACATATAATTATACTTATATCTAGTTGGTTTACTATGACATCCTGAAACAAGTGAATGTATGCATTGATCCCATGAAATCCATTGATTTCTTTGAACGGCCCAACCAACTAGTCATAACAAAATGATTTAATAACTATATAATAATGTATCATTTTGATTTATTTACCCTATTTTCTTTTCTTAACATTTATTTCAAAAAATAA
>NW_018242960.1:0-3648 GCF_001263595.1 Phalaenopsis equestris
ATGACACAAATAGTGTCCTATACAAATTTATCGAATAGTACTCATTGATAAGATATATTGTAGTACTCATAATTGCTGCTCATTCCACTAACTCTATAATCTCATCTTCATTTGATAAGCCTATCTAAATATTGATTTAAAATAACAAAGTGTGTTATAAGTAAACAATTACATAATTAAAGTAGTTCAACTAGTGTGAAACATATATAATGAAATGTCACACCAACACCTCATAGGATATTATTCAATATAAAAGATTAAATTATTACACACCAATGAGGAAAAAATAAAAAAAAAACAATAACTAACTAGACTAATTGTAAAAAAAGAAGGAATTTTATGTTCCAGTACGATCATCATGAAAGCTTTCCATTTTGTTCTATCATCTAGAGGTTTCATGACAAATAAATATAAAAGCATATCATGAAATATCTAGGGAGTGGAGTCCAATAGCTTCATGTCCTCTACCATCTTTGAGTATCCCAAAATAGTCGTGAATGTACTAGATGTCATACTAGAACATGTCGTTAGTAGCTGTGAAATTTGATGGGAAAAATGTTGGGTGTCAACCTTCATTTTCTTTCTTCACTTCTGTTCCAATGGTGCAAAGCGCTTGGAATGACTTGATTGGCCCAATTCTCTCTCATGTGGTGCTTCCTCTTACAGTTTGAATGAACATATTCGTGCTCATCCAAATTCGAGGGGAAGTCATGTGTTGTTGCTTATACATTGGAGCCCATGGCCACAATACTCATAAATGTAGAATCAATTTTCTCCTTTAGCTCAAGGTCTATGATAGAAATCCTAATTTTTTTTACATTGGAAATGACCTAGAATTAATAAATTTGAATTTCAATAAATAGGAAAATATAAATAATTCATATAACATTTTCTCTTTATTCAAATTTGTTCTCCCCACCACTCTTCTGACGCATCCACTATTTTCTTAACAAGGTCCCAAAATAATCTACTTGTCCCTCTCTTTAATTTCATCCACAATTTTCAATTTTTTTAGTTGATTCAATTTTTTCCTCAACTAAGTTTTATCATACAATCTTCTTATTTTTTATGGATTTTTTTTTTTTTGCCAACCTTCTTTATTGAAGTGTGTGGTTGTTCTATTATCAATTTCTATCTCTTTCAAGCATAAATTATATAATATGATCTTGACCTCCCTCTCCCAAATGGATGATATAACACCTTCATTTTGTTTCTCCATCTAATGCATCATGTAGATAAATAATTTTGAGAAAATAATATAATTTTGTTTAAATTTTAAAAAGTAATTATAAAAATTGAAACAAAACTTTAACATATCAAATTTGAACTCAGTACGATCAATTTATCAAAGATTTCTCCATCCAAGATCACTAACTGCATCATACAGACTTTAAGATCAAATAGTATCAATGGTTAATAGAGCAATGCATGCTTTAAGAATAGGTAGTGTTAGTGGTTAACAGTTTCCTGTGTGCTCTAAGACCAAATAGTACATGTGGTTACTGGTGTCATGTGTGCTCTAAGACCAAGTAGTATATGCAGTTAACTGTGTGATGAGTGCTTTAAGAATAGGCAGTGTTTGTGGTTAATAGTGTCATGCGTGCTCTAAGGATATGTAATATCTGTGGTTAACAATGTTATGTGTGGTAAAGCCATGTAGTATTTATGATTACCAATGCCATGTAAAGTTTAAGACAAGATAGTATCTATGGTTAACAATGTCATATGTGATTTATGACCAGACAGTATTCATAGTTAATGCTTTGATGTGAGCTTTAAGATCAAATAATATATGTGGTTAACAGTATGATGTGTGTTTTAAGATCAGATAATAATTGTGACAAAGAATTAAAGACAATTACATTAGTCACAATTAGTGAGCAGTTGAGCTCTTTATTTTTTTCATCATTGTTCTACATAATATTATGAAAATCACATGCGTCAAAACCCACATTACTTATATGAATGCATAATTTTTTGCCTATTTGTGTGCAAAACATAAACCAAATTATACCCACAATCAATAACCATAAATACAAAACACAACCAAAAGAATAACCAAAACCAGCCACAACCATTAATGCAAATCCACAACCAAAACCAGAGCCAACCCTATCAGTAGCCAACATTGCAAAACTACACCCATGCCCAGAGTTAACAACCATCGGAGACCACCAATTCATACCCACACTCATAGCCAACAAGTAAGAGAGACCACCATACCACAAAAGCTTGCATCCCCATTACCAAAAATGATGTAGCATCTTAGACAATTAAGATAAATTTGTTTAGAAGACTACCAAAAGAAAGAGATACCACTTTGACTAGTGAAATTAAATTTATAATCGTTATGTAATTTCACAAAAAACAAGCATATCACTCCATCTTTTGGTGTTGCATGAAACTTATGAGGAACATTTTCTACTGGATCTGTAAATATGTGGTTGTGTCTTGGGGCTTTACAAGTAAAGTTCACTGCCACAAAAAAAAAACATATAACCACTCCCAAAACACAAAGGAAAATCAAGAAGCCCCAAGACACACCCAATGTGGTGAAACGAGAAGAATCAAACCACCATCATAGAGGAAAATCAATAAGCCATAGGGCACAACCAATGTGTTCAAATGAGGAGCACAAATCACCACCATAGAAGAAAACCAAGAAGCCCAAAGACATAACCAATGTGGTAAAACGAGAAACACCAAATCAGTGCCATAAATGAAAGCCGAGAAACTCCAAAGCATAACCATATAAGTAAAATGAGAAGCATCAAACACCATCACAAGGAAACCCGAGAAGCCCCAAGGCACAATCACATAAGTAAAATGAGAAGCAACAAACCACCACCATAGAGGACAACCAAAAAATCCCAATGACACAACCACATAAATAAAATGAGAAGCACTAAACCACCATCATAGAGAAAAACCAAAAGACAACCACGAAAGTAAAATAAGAAGCATCAAACTATCTTCACAGAGAACAACCAAGAGCATCAACGACACAACCACATAAGTAAAATGAGAAGCACCAAATTACCACCATAGAGGAAAACCAAGAAGCCCCAAGACACAACCACATAGATAAAACAAGAAGCAACAAACCAACACCACAAAGGACAACCCATGGCACAACCACATAAGTAAAACTAAAAGTACAAAACCATGAACATAGAGGAAAATTGAGAAATCCTATGGCACAACCATATAGGTAAAATGAGAAGCAACAAAACACCAACATAGAGGAAAATTGAGAAATCCTATGGCACAACCATATAGGTAAAATGAGAAGCAAACAACCATATAAGTAAAACGAGAAGCAACAAAGCACCAACATAGAGGAAATATGAGAAGCCCCAAGGCATAATCACATAGGTAAAATGAGAAGCAACAAACCAACACCACAAAGGAAAAAGAGAAAGGAGGTAAGGGTTAGAAATACATACATATAGAGGCAACAACGAATACATGGGAGAAGAGAAGAGGACCAAGAATGTGCCCTAACACCAATTATTTGTAGCAAAGTTGATGGGAGTGAAAAGAGGGGAGGGGTAATATCAAGAGTAAAATGAGTCCATTTTGAAATTGATGATGGATATGATGGTAATTACAAATCCAAATCCTAGCTCTTTCAATGATGTGTAAATT
>NW_018242961.1:0-15705 GCF_001263595.1 Phalaenopsis equestris
TAATTTATTTAAAATTATATTACAATTATAAACTCTTTCTAATATATAATAGGGACTCAAATACAATCATCACATCAAGAAAAACTTAACACCATAATCATATTTAAATATACAATTACAAGACTTGTAAGCATAATGTATAACAACCTTGAAGTAATTTTAACGAATGTTCATCCCATTTCTATTATTTCAACAACATAGCACAAAAAGAAGAAGAAGAAGAAGAACGCACAGCGCAAACTCTATCAGCAACAAGTTTGAGATTTGATGTACCTACAATTGCAGACAACTAAATATCTATGTTCTAAAACATGCAACAACAGTCTTCTAAGAATTCATTTCCTGTAACTTTTGCTGTTGCAGATAGTTCACCACAGTTTTGATATACTCGTCTATGAGTTTGGCGAATTCCTTTACAACTTGCGTGCCATCAAAATCTTTAACTATCTCGTAGATTATGGTGGTCTTTGTCAAGGTTTTGTCTTCTCCCAAGTCATCAAGCTTGAAGGAGACGTTATAGTAAGCAAACCCTAACTCCAAAAGCCCTCCATCTATCGCCTGGAAGCTCACTGCATGGCTGGTTTCATCATATTTCACCATTTTCTCCTTGAAAGGTGAAAGAGGAGGTGTGGCTATAATGAAGGAGCATGTTCATCGAATTAAAACAAATACAAAAATAATTAGAAATAAGAGATTTTAGTGTGTTTATAAATGCTCAAGCCGGACGAAACAAATCTTCTTATGTGAGACAAATGACCAAAAATTTTGTTGGATTAGTTTTATGCTTGTCAAGAAGATTCTCAGTCGCGTCTAAAATTTTAATATTTTAATGTATCATTTTTTATGTAAAATTATGGTGTGCATCAGAAATGTATTAGCACAAATCTCAAGAAGAAATAGTAAATTAAGAGAAAGGAGAGTACGACAGGGATAACCTGCAGAAGTAAGACCAAATGGTCCATCACCTGATAATCAAAGATTTCTTTGACGAATTACATATCCCTTTAGTCTACACCTGAAGCCAGCTGAATGAAGGTCGTCCAGGCCAATGACGAAGATCCAGCACTTGCCCTAGGATTGTTAGCCATCTTATAAGAACCTCTGAGACTCTTCACCAAGAGGATAAAGGTTCTCCCAATTCCATACTCCACAAACACACCAAAGGATTTTTCATCAAGGGGTCAACTACATATCAGATTATCGTTATTCACCTTCTGCCAAACAGTCTAGTTTCATCCTGGCAACAAGAGCTCCTCGCCTAGGAGCACATAGTCCACAGCTAGTTCAATGCAACCTACCAATTGACTCAAGAACACTTAGCCAAATCTGAATGACTGAAGTACAACAAGAGCTGATTGACTGTCCCAACTCAACGTAGTTGGTCGAAGGAGAATAGCCCCCCCTCCCCCCTAAAAACCATCAATCTCAATCGATTGAGTGATAAAGTAGCTGAGTCATAATCTCATTATCTAAATGCCCAAAATACCATATAATGTCATCACTAAAGTAGGGGCAAACAAGTAAATATACACATGGTACCCTCCACTCCTATAAATAGTGTGGTTATTTCAATAGTAAATGTTAATCAATAAAAATTCCCTCATTCATGTATTCATTATTGTGCTCTCTCTCTCTCTTCCTTCTCACTTTCATGTTCTACACTTTATTCCATGGTTGTGATTCACAAGATAAACTCAGATTCATCATCCTAATGGTGCAATAGCGTGAATCATGCTAGCAACTGAAATAGGAGCACCACAAGGAGAGAAACCCACCAAACAGACAGTAAAAATATGGAGTACACTAAAGAGTTTGGACAACAATATTTCCAATTGTTCAAAGACTGGATGATGGGTTGGTTAGATGTTGAAGGCCATACGAGAACCCCTGAAGCAACAAAAAGGGGATGGAAGAACCCCTAGGAGGAAGCACATGTGCACAATAGATGAAGTGTGACTCAAGGCATCGATAGAGTACGAGAGTCATGGTATCATGATGATGTTGATACTATGAAGATGGATATACGATGATTCGGGCATATTGAGGTGCTCCATCAGCTAGAGAAAGTCTTCTCTGGACAACTTTTTGATGCTAAGCCACCTAGGAGAAAATCAAACCATTCTTTGGGGCCATATAAGGCTTAGGCTAATCTTGATGAGCATATTGTATCCATTTTCGTGACATTTTGATTCTTTGAAGTGTCGTTTATTCTTCTTCACCCCAAGGGATTTAGGCCTTAAGTGGTTCATTTAACTATCGATTAGAGTGATCTTATCTTTTACTGAATCCATGAGAATATATGTGGCACATTTTTTGAGTTCCCAAAAATCTTAGAAGATTACAAAAGCCTTACTACATATCAAGTAGAGGTAAAACAAGAGCCTTCTCCCATTTATCACTTATTTGTAGAGGGAGATGAAATAAGTGTGGGATCTGAAACCTATGGTAGAAGCCACCCAAGATCAGAGGATGAAGGATCCCTTCCATTATGATCTTGGTCTCTAGTTACAAGAGACCTTAGGGTAAATGTTAGAGCTAGCCAAATATCATAATTCAGCCAAAGAATATAACTCCACCACTACATCTAATGGGATAGAATTAGACACTAATTATCTGTAGAAAAGTGCCCTTAAGGATGACAAGTAGAGACTAAGGGAAGACTTGCATCCTTCTGCTTGACCAGAAAATGAAGGCAATTGGTCACCTTGGGACAACAAGGAGGTTCATAGAAACCACAATGAAGGAGGTCAGTCACAGTAACCTGACTAAAGGTCGACACATTATCATGAGTTAGTTTTAAATAATCACGAGACCCCAAAGTCCACTTCACTAAGATTCTTAATGACAAAGTTACTGGATATAATTTAAATTAAATAATAATTTAAGAAAGCACCACTCATGAGAATTTGAGCTTTTCTTCAAAACACAAACAAGTATTGTCCCTACCATTGGGACCATGGCCATGAGACAGAAGATAGCATACACCTCTGAAGCCTAGTTGATTAGTTTATAGGAGCAGGAAATCTCAAGAAATGCGTGATGTTAAGAGAAATGACTTAACGACAGGGGAATGCTCTGGTAGAGGAAATCCTGAATGAGCTTGTTTGAGCAAATATCCTTTACATTGCTAGAATTTTACCAGGTATTTTTAGAGGTGGATAATCATCCTAGTTCGTAAGTCAGAAGTGTAAATCCTACTGAGTAACAAGAGTTCCTCTCCTAGGAGTACATAGTCCACAATTGGTTCAATGCAACCTACCAATTGACTCAAGAACACTTAGCCAAATCTAAATGATGGAAATACAACAAGCGCTGATTGACTGTCCCAACTCAAAGTAGTTGGTCGAAGGAGAATAGCCCCCTCTAAAAACCATCAGTCTCAATCGATTGAGTGATAAAGTAGCTGAGTCATAATCTCATTTATCTAAATACCTAAAATACCATATAATTTCATCATTAAAGTAGGGGAAAAAAAGTAAATATACACATGGTACCCTCAGCTCCTATAAATAGTGTGGTTATTTCTATAGTAAATGCTAATAAAAAAATTCCCTTATTATTGTATTCATTATTGTGCTCTCTTTCTCTGTGTCTCCTTCTCACTTTCATGTTCTACACTATATTAATTGGTTGTGATTCACAAGATAAACTCAGATTCATCATCCTAAAGGTGCAGTAGCGTGAATCATACTAGCAACTGAAATAGGAGCACCACAAGGAGAGAAACCCACCAAACAGACAGTAAAAATATGGAGTGCACTAGAGAGTTTGTACAACAATATTTCTAATTGTTCAAAAACTGGATGATGGGTGGGTTAGATGTTGGAGGCCATACGACAACCCCTGTGAGGAAGCACAGTTGCACAATAGCTGAAGTGCAACTCAAGGCATCGATAAAGTAGGAGAGTCACAATATCATGATGATGTTGATTCTATAAAGATGGATAGACAATTCGTGCATATTGAGGTGATCCATAAACCAGAGAAAGCCTTCTCTTGACAAATTTTTTATGCTGAGCCTCCTAAAAGAAAATCAAACCCTTCTTTGGGGCCATATAAGGCTCAGGCTAATCTTGATGACCATGTTGTGTCCATTGTCGTGACATTTTGATGCTTTGAAGTGTCGCTTATTCTTTGTCACCCCAAGGGATTTAGGCCTCAAGTGGTTCATTTAACAATTGGCTAGAGTGATCACATCTTTTACTGAATCCAGGAGAATATATGTGGCACATTTTTGGAGTTCCCACAAATCTTAGAAGATTACAAAAGCCTTACAACATATCAAATAGAGTTAAAACAAGAGCCTTCTCTCATTTATCACTTATTTGTAGAAGGAGATGAAATAAGTGTGGGATCTAGAACCTGTTGTAGAAGCTACACAAGTTAGGGGACGAAGGATCCCTTCCATTATGATCTTGGTCTCTAGTTACAAGAGACCTTAGGGTAAATGTTAGAGCTAGCCAAATATCATAATTCAGCCAAAGAATATAACTCCACCACTGCATCTAATGGGATAGAATTAGCCACTCATTATCTATAGAAAGTGCCTTTTAAGGATGACAAGTAGAGACTAAGGGAAGAATTATATCCTTCTTCTTGACAAGAAAATGAAGGCAATTGGTCACCTTGGGACAACAAGGAGGTTCATAGAAACCACAACGAAGGAGGTCAGTCACAGTAACCTGACTAAACGTTGACACATTATCATGAGCAAGTATTGAATAATCACGAGACCCTAATGCCCACTTCACTAAGAGTCTTAATGACAATGTTACTAGATACAATTTAAATTAAATAATAATTTAAGAAAGCACCACTAATGAGAATTTGAGCTTTTCTTCAAAACACAAACAAGTATTGTCCCTACCATTGAGACCATGGCCATGAGACGAAAGATAGCATACACTTCTGAAGCTTAGTCGATTAGTTTATAGGAGCAGGAAATCTCAACAAATGTGTGATGTTAAGAGAAATTACTTAACGATAAGGGAATGCTCTGGTTGAGAAAATCCTGAATGAGCTAGTTTGAGCAAGTATCCTTTACATTTCTTGATTTTTACCAGGTATTTTTAGAGGTAGATAATAAAATATCACATTGCTTGATTTTTACCAGGTATTTTTAGAGGTAGATAATCATCTTAGTGAGTAAGTCAGAAGAGTAAATCCTAGTGAGTAAGCTAGAAGAGGCCTTAGTTAAGAGAACTGTGTATAATTGTCATGCCATCAAATTGCAACACCCATCCACCTATGACTTTCACCAATGCAGACTTGCCCCAAGGAAAAGTCCATACATTGATGCCATCACTTATGTAGTAATGATTGGAAAGTATCAGATATGTAGTATTTTGGTCAACTTTAACAACTCCAAGAATATTATGCTCAAGTCCGTGTTCCATAAAATGAACCTCCCAACCATCCGGCTAGCCAACTCTAGCACCGGCTAGCCAACTCTATAACTTTTATGGTAAGAAGAATGAGGCCGTGAGAGTAGTTGAACTATCCCAACTCTATAACTTTTATGATAAGAAGAATGAGGCCGTGAGAGTAGTTGAACTATCAATAACTTAGGGAGAAGTTAAGAATTAATTCACATATATAGAGGAGTACTTCGTGTGGTAGATTTGTCAACAAAATGCATAGCAATCTTCGGTCGCTCTTACTAAACGGTTGTAAAGCTTGGTCTTGACTTGCCACATTGTAGTGAAGTTTTCTGGCAATGGATAGATAATCATGGTTCCAAGGAACTTGGTGCTCACAGACCAAATACTTCAAAGCATTTGGTAGTGTGGAGTAGGACCCACTCGACCTGTAACGCCGATTTGAATGGGGGCTCAAGACCAGGGGAGACTAATCGTAAAATTCCTATTGTCAAAGGATAACCTGTAAATCTTTCCTTGTATGAAAATTTTGATGTTGGATCCAAATTTTTGCTTATCAAGATGCTTCAAAGGCATTAAGATGTCTTTGCTTGGTCAGCAGTAGATATGTCAATAATACTTCTCGACATTGTCTCTCTCGAGCTGAACATGAATCCAAATTCTCGACCATTGAAGTAGAAAATGACGTCCTTAGCAATGGTCTTGGCTATATAGATTTGAGAGGAGGGGAAAAAGATAAAGGAATTCAGCTACTTCTTTTAGTTATAATACATGATGTGGGTCTCCAATTTGTAATTGTACAAAAGCAATTGATAACAGTAGGTTATGTGTGGACTTCTGAACTAAGATAGCTACCCACTACTGAGGATCAATGCGTCAACACACTTAGCGGTCAGACATTCAGTGATGAGCTTCAATAATGTTTTATCGAGCTACCACAAAATAAATATGTACCTAGCTGATGCAGAGAAGGCAACCCTTATAACTAGTGATGGTTTATATTGCTATAACATAACACTCTTCAAGATAAAAAAAATACTGGGGCAACCTACCAAGATCTTATTGATGTAATGTTTTCTAAGTGAAAAGGAAAAAGTATTGAAGTTTATTTGGATGATATGTTGTTTAAAAATCAATCGATCGGGCAACATATAAAATAGTTAGAACAAATATTTGATACCCTCCAAAAATACTTTAGGAGATTAAATCCACAATATACACTTTTCGAGCATCGAAAAACAAGTTTATTTGCTATTTCATGACACTAGAGTGGATAAAAGCCAATCTAAAAAAAATATATGCATTAAACAACATGTCATCACTCTGGAATACCAAAGAAGTCAATAAGGTGATTGGTTGGATAGAAAGTTTAAGCAGCTTGTTACAAAGACAAGTAAAAAATGCATAATATTCTTAAAAATGTTCATGATGACAAAAAGACTTTTGAATGATTAGCTGATTGTGAGCAAGCATTTATAATGCTGAAAATTTCTTAGCATCACCACAGCTGCTCCAAAACGCCCAAAGCCAAAGAAAGAACTATTTCTGAACTTTGGAGTTAAACTTGAGGTCATTAGCCCGATGCTATTTTGAAAGGAACTAGGAAAGCAACTCCTAGTTTACTACACCAGTCAGGTACGCACTTGCACCGAGATCAATTATTCAATTATAGCAAGCTTAACGTTTGTTCTAACTATTCTAGCTGGAAGGATCCATCCCTACTTTCAAATTCATTGGATTACGGCTATCATCAGCATTTCATAAAAAAATCATTCTCACTCTACTGGAGCATTCTAGTTGTGTCCTCAAATGGGCGATGAAACTCAGTGATTTGAACATCATATATGTCCTTCAGATCAAAATCAACAAGCAAAGAGTATCAGAATTTTCATAATATTTTCTAAATTCATGGGAGTCAAGAATAGGATCCACTCCTAATAACTGAATCTAAGTATTATACATCGATGGAGCCTCTAACTTGATGGGAGCATGAATCAAACTTGCTTTGAGTAGTCCTATCAGAGCACCTCTATAGTTCAGTCATCATAGAGTTTTATGTCAGAAACAATAAGGAAACTATGAAGCCCTAATTTCTGGTTAGAGTCTAGTATAGAATTTGAAGTCAGTGATGAGATGATGGGCAAATTCCTCAACAAAGGTAAAATAGAGATCTGGATGTTTGCTAACTTCAAAATTGAGCACATTAACAAAAAAGACAATCAGTTGGCTAATCTCCTATCCATGTGCATTCACTAGGTGGGAGGAACACTGCAAAGACCTTTTTTGTCAAAAATTAGAGAACCCAAAGCAATGGAGGTGAAAATCAAATCAGCTAAAAGCTAGATAGGTCTCTACATCAACTTCTTGGAGACTAAAATGATTGTTGAAGAAATCACTGACCGCTTGATTTTCAAATGCAAAGCAGATAAAAAATGGTTGATATTGGGAAGCCTTTTTGCAATTTGGGTACTTCACTTTACTTGACGTGCTGAGAGAACAAAAAAGAAGAGGCCCTCTGAGAGATATACTCTAGAGAGTACACAAGCAACTTTGGAGTGCGTGATATCAAATCTAAGGGAAATATCCTGGTGCACAAACATTAATGACAAGGCTAAAAATAACCAAGAGAATTGAAATATGTGGAGAAATTTTTTAGAAGATGCGAGCAATGTCGTAAGTATGCACCATTGCAACACCCATCAACACACAGAGTGTAGCTAATTGTGAGCTTGTTGCCTTTCATCGTCTAGGGCCATAATATCCTCAGGTTGTTTCAGCCAAAAATGGGTTAGCGTAAATTTTATCTGGTCATCATGGACTACATTTTAAAGTGGATCAAAACTATGGTGCTCAATTGAACTTTATCTAAATAGACTTCATCTATCGGAATGGTTTACTTCTAGTTATCATCACCAATAACATAATACAATTTCTATACCAAAGTGTAAAAGACTTATACCATAGTAAGAGGATCAACTTAAAATTTACATCAATGCATCATCCTCAAACTAACAAAAAATTAAAAGCTATCAACAAAATAATTCTAAATCCACTAAAGAAAAAAAATGAAGAAGAAAAGGGCTTTGGGCAAATATTCTTCGGTCGACCCTTTGGGCTACCCAAAGAGCGCCAACAATAGTGATTGAACATACTCCATTCATGATATCCCATGAATCAGACATAGTAAATATGGCCAACTGGTAGGAGGCAAACACTGAAGGGGCAATACTCATGCATGAGCTGAAATAAGAGAACCACAGCAATTCTTCCCTTTAATAGAAGGAATTTAAGAGACAAGCACTATTATATACAAGCACCCTAGCAGATGGGTTGAGATGGGCTCATCTTTCAATTAGGAAAATATGGCCAACTGGTAGGAGGCAAACACTAAAGGGGCAATACTCATGCATGAGCTGACATAAGAGAACCACAACAATTCTTCCCTTTAATAGAAGGAATTTAAGAGACACACCAATTGCTACTACAACAAGTATTTTTAGAGAAGCCTTTCGATTGAGGATCTTGTGTTAAAGAAGCTGATCCAACGCCGTAAGGACAAGAATTTGGTAGCCAGACCTGACTGTGACCCACCATTTGCTACTATGAAAGCATGTCTTAGGGCATCTTTTGAAGGAGGAGATATCTAGAGACGGCTAAGAGAGGAGAAAGAGAGAACTTTGGAGAGTTTTCTTCTATATGCTTCTCTTCCTCTCTTGGTGTTTTAATCTTAAGGGCTTTTCCTACCCATTGCTTTGTATTTTCTTACTATTTCTCAGAGGATTATTGTATGAGAGAGGAGATTGTTGCTATGAAAGAGTGAACAGATTATTTTATAATCTTTACACTTTAGTTTTACTTTTAAGAATAATTTGAAGGGAATTTTTTTTCATTGTTCTATCTATCATGAGTAGATACATTTTTCTATGCTCCTCTATGATTCATGGTATGTGATTTCATAATTTTTTTGGATGATTTCTTTCAATGTATCATTTTCTTGAGGAATCAAGCCTTTTCTTTAATGTGTTAATCATAGAGTTCTATTTACTTTTGACCCGAGCAATTATAATGTTCATATATTTTGTAATTCATGACTCCTGTCTGTTACACAGAAGAACGAAATAGTTAACCATAAAATCTAGGTAACAATAGACAAATTTTATTTGTGTTTTGCAACCTATAAAAGAGATCAAAATAAATCTACAAGATGTCATGGGGATTGAAAAAGCCTCAACTTCATTTATTCTAACCTTCTTTTAACCTAGACATAAGCATAAGGAAGATGTTTTATCCATGTTGACAACTATCACATTAGAGAAAGTCAAGGAAAACCACTAATTACCACAACACAAAAATCATAGGAGTGCAAGCCACACATACCTTGAAGAACTGTAAAATTTGTCTCCTGTTGTTATTTCTATCCTTTCCAACCAAATTATCTTTTGTTTTTACTATTGAATACGATTTTAGAAAACTACTTATTTTTTATCATGCTAAACAAGGTTTAGAAGTGTAGTAAACTAGATATTAAGCCTATAGAACAATTCTTAGTGTTTTACTCGTGCGATCGTTACACAGTGCTCTTTAACTGCATTATTACTTGATGTATATGTGCGTGATCTGATCGATTTACTTCACTGTAAGTTTTCTTGCCGTTAATATCCTAATCATTAGAAATTCTTTCATTCTAGTGTTCATTACTCTCTCTCTCTCTCTCTCTCAATCTCTCTCTTAATCTTTTATTAATTTGTGATTTGAAATGACAACATTAGGTGCAAGCTTTCTTTTACACAAATTCTTTCTCGAGAAAATCATCATCAATAATTACTCCCGAAACCAAACTCTTAGTACTACACTTTATACAATAAAGTGACTGAGTTATCCTTCACGATAAATATATTTTTCCTTGTATGATTATGAACAATTTAAACTGTTTAGCGCAAAGAAAATGTGTCGATGGAAGAAAATATATCCCCCTCTTAAATGCAACCAATAATGAGCACATATTTCTAAATAATCGATACATTTCATAAAATCTGACACAAATCATCAATTTTTCAAAGTAGTACTGAAAAAAATAGTTTTGCAAATAAAAATTCTAATTGTGCAAGCAATAATACTCACATATAGATGTAAGGAATTACAGCATGGTTAACAAACTGTGTTTTTTTTTTTTTTTGAAGTTGGAATCAAAGTACTTTACAAAATTGAATTAATCAATAAACTTCAAACATGCAGATGAAGAGGCCAAGAAGAGGTGGAGCTCACCAGATCTAATTGTTATAGAGACGACTGGACAAGGACCTCCATCACTTTCAACAACCTGTGCATCAATCGGCAGATGTGGAGCTGCTTTACGAAGAACATCGAATTTAGCCTTTGTTATTGCATTCCACAGATCCTCGATGCCAATTTCAAATTCAGTTTGGAATTCGATGATGCTCGTCATCAGTCTTCTCTCTTGCACTAAGAGTGATGATGAATTGAATAGTGTTTTTGAATTGGCATGCAGACAATTGGAGCTCCTAGACTTGATTTATGGGAGACAATTGAACAAGATAATTCTCATTTGTAGAGAAATTTTAGTCTATTATTTTATCAGCTTGATATAAAATATGATATTTGAATTAGGTTCACATCAGCTTTTGGATTATTACCTTACTAAAATGTGCCAAAGAGTTTATGTTTATCTGTTTGATAAAATCCTATTTTGTATGTTCTAGATGTCCTTTTGCATTCTGTATAATATTTTATCATATATATAATATATTTTTTAGGTTAATACAATTTCTTTGCATAAATATATAACTTGATCAATGCGACGATTTTTAAAATGTAATTTTTTTTATTTAGATATGATGCGTCATCAAAAAAAAATTTATTTTATTTTTTGGCACTAATCTCATGACACTTTTGAGAAAAGAATTTAGATTCAAATTAAAGAACATTCAGATCTCTAATTTCAATTAAGTTTATAGACAAAATATTTGTTTCAATAAGACGGACCTTATGATATCAAAACTAGTCCAATCTGAGTCTAAGCAAGTCCTGATCAAACCATTAAAGCATATTTTGAGGCTTCAGACTTCAAATTTGAAATATCAATATAGTCACATTGAGCTTCTCGACGACGAGAGGAATCCAACTAGTGTAAGCTATCTTATTTTTGAGGAAGTTAAGACTTTCAAATCATCATATTAACCCAATGGTAAAGGGTGAACAAAGTTATTTACGGAATGACCAAAATGCTTATCTGCCAGATGCTATAAATGGACACCCTCTCTTCACTTGAGGGGAGGAGGAGAAGGTATCAAATTATTGTTCTTTTATGAACTGAAGACCTGGCAACAATTTATGATCTCTTTGGTCACTGACTACAGTTGAACACCATCTGTCGGCCGCCACCAAACACCATCGGCCACCCACTTCTATCTATATTCAACGAATTTTATTTCTTAATGAAGTTTCTCTAATAAGGTATAACAAAGTATCCCAAATATGATGTAACAAAGTATCCCAAGTACTAGGTATTGATCTTTCCATAATTATGTGCAATGATGTATCCCAAACAAGGTATATTGAAGGTCTTACAACAAAACCTAATGAAATTGGATATGACTATCATATCAAAAAACAATGACTTTCTTGAAACTACTGAAGCTTTCTAAATGTTGTATTGCGACAAAAAATTTGTTTGGTGTAAAATAATAAGTCTGAGTGAAGGGTTGCAACCGTCGACTAGTATAACACTAACTAGGGTCTATGTGGTCATTCGCTATTACAACTTCCCACTACAGGCAAGTGAACAATGTTGTCATTATTGCCTCTCACTATATTCTTTATGGCCAACTATTATCATTGCAGCTTTTTACTCAACTTATGTCATAAATTATTGGCATTGTCATGACATCCTTTGACTATAGACTCTGTGATCAATTAATGCACTTATAATAACCCACTATGGCTTATGTTGCTAGTTACTATTGTAGGTCCAACTACAACATATATGGTAATTTAATATGATTGTAATCTCCCACTACATCCTTTTTGGCCAATTGCTATCATTGCAGCCTTCCACTATGATCTATGTGGTCACTTGTTGTAATTACAACCTTTCATTATGCTCTCTTTGATCTCCTGGTATTATTACAATCATTGACTACGGTCTCTATGGACGATTGAAGCTCTTACAGTGATCTAAAATGGTCTATATGGCCTATTATTATTTTAGCTTCCAAATACGGCCTATGCAATCAATTGATGCATTCCAACCTTTGACTACGACCCTTGTGGCTAACTCCTATCATTGTAGCCTTCAATTAAGACATATGTGGTTTTGTTGTCATTACAACCTTCAACTACAACTTATATGGTCAATTGACACTATTACAATCATCTACTACAATCTTTATGGCCAACTGATGCTACTGCAATTACTAACAGTAGCCTCTATGGTCGAGTGACACAAATAAAATTTCCCACTATGACCTCTATTGCCAACTGATGCTACTGCACGGACTCACTACGCCTTCTATGACCAACTTGACATATGTGCCTAACACCTGCTACAACTAACAACTATGAACTATGTGACCAACTATGACCTATGTGGTTAACTTCTATTGCAGCTGACAACTATGACCTATGGAGCTTACTACTACTATAGTTTCAAATTATGGCCTCCATGACAAACTGCGGCCTTTATAGTTAATTAATACTATAGCTTCCAACTATGATCTATCTTGCTAACTACTATTACAGCCTCTAACTATGACCTATGTGTCCAACTATGACTTATCCAGTTAATGTTACATACCTCCAATTATGACCACGGTGAGAAACTAAGATCTATGTGACTAAATACTACTGCAACTTTCAACTATGACCTTCATAGCTAATTAACTCTAATGCAACCACAAATTCAAGTCTTTAAGGTAAACCATTGTCTTTAAGGTAATTAACTATGGCATCTGCAATCAATTATTGTTATTATCATTAAGAAATGCATTTATAATAGCCCAATTACGACTATTAAAACAAGATGACTATTGTACATTTATGATTATCAACATTATAGCTTCATCTTCTCTAATTCTAGAGAACAGTTGAACTATGTATTTAGAATCTTGTAGTAGATTTCTTTGACTGGGCTATAACTCATGGCCTTTTCACTTTCCAAGGTTTTTTCTTGTCAGAAATCCAGTTGTCTCCTCTTATTACATGTCATTCATCTATATGTTTGTTAAATTTGCATGCAATGTTAAGACATTATATTAACATTCTCGCCCACAACTTTTTAGAACCATTTATGAGAAACAATTTCCTCTCTATGGAAGCATACCCTTCTTCGATGGCCAACAAGCATAATGAATGAGCTTTCAGTCTTATACTTGTCATAGGAAGGTGTAGTCTCGATGTCTAGGATGTCAAGTGTTGACCTCATTTTTGGTTGAGGTCTACTATTTCTCTTTAGTAGTCTAAGGTCTAGCCATAGGACTTTCCTATTTACTATTCTTAGAGAACTAGAAAAGGCACCCTCACCATTAGAAATTCTAAACTCTTCTTTACTCAACTTGAAGTTTCACATATTAGTCCTAACCTCTAGCACTTAGTAGGTGGGGTCATTATAGGGGAGCTCAAGGAGAGTTCCTATAGGACTATTGGATCTTAGGGTTGACCCTGGGTGTTGGTCTAGAGCTAAGACACTCACTTCACTCACAATCACTCACTACCTTAAGCCCAGAATTTCCTGACTTTGATCCCTTGATACTTTTGGGATACTCATGTAGATGGTCCCCTAAACCTACTAGCCCTAGGCTGGGGTTTAGCTAAGAACAGTACATAGAGGACCCAAATGGGGTTTCCATTGGTCCATGGCCTATTTTTGGTGGTTATTTTGTTGATCTTACCCAAAATACCCATCCTCGCCTTTTGCCTCTAAACTCCCCCAAATTACCCAAGTGCCATTGAAACCCTAAATTTGGCCAAAATTCCGAAATTATCCAAAATACCCCATTTTTTTTCAAAAATCATTTCAAACCGTTTGAAAACACCCAAATTACCCAAAATCACCAAGGATTGTTAAATTACCAAAATACCCATCCTTAGCCCAAAATTCAAAAAATTCCAAAAATTCCCAAAATATTTGAAATATTCTCAATTTCATTTTTCTCAACTACCACTTGATCCAATTTGTCGAATTTGACCATCATTGATTAAAAGAACCAAATTGCCTTTAAAGGCCCAAATTTCCCCAAATTAAATTCCAATGTCCATCAATTTGATCCCAATCTCCCCAAATTTCAATCCCAAACTCAACTTTACTCTCAATGTGACAAAAATAGGCAAAATCCAAGCTCAATTGGCCATTCCTTAAGCCTCATTTTGATATAGGTCAAAACCCCAATTTTTGGCACATGATCTAATTTCACCAAATTGAATCCATAGTCCCTTAAATTGGCCATGGTTAATGTTGAAAACTCTTTATAACATTCCTACACATCAAAATTAACCATCAATTGGCCTTAGTGAAGTCTCAATTTTATTTAATTTCAACCTAGGTCGAAAGCCCCAAATTTTACCCCAAATTAGCTATGCCTCTAAATTTCACCAAATTGATTGCCTTAGCTCCAAAATTTCCATTCCATTCCTTCATGAAAAATATTAATAACATATCCCTTGATAATTTTGACCATTTAATTGAGCCAAATTGAAAGCCTATCCCAGTTTAGACCCAAGTCTAGCCCAATATGCCAAAATTGACCAAATCTCCAAAACCCTTCAAGTTGACCCTCCAATTGAACTCAAAACCCTTTTTATCCTTTACCAAAAATGTTCATTACAGTCATCCACATCAAGTGCATTAATAAATTAGGCTTAAGCACATGGATAGCCTAACCTAAACCCAAGTTTTGGTCATTTGCACCTACTTGGACCCATGCACTAAAAGTTGCCTAACCATCCCAAAGTCATAAAATTAATGACTTCAGAGCCATTAGTTGGACCCTAGTGACCAAGCTAAACCTTACAAAATAACCTAAGCTAAGCCATGGACCAAAAGTCCCCTAAATCAAGGGATTTTGATTCCATATTTGCTTAAGCCTTGGATATTTTAGCCAAAACTAAACCTCAACTCATTTAATTACTGTGACATATTCCTCTGTGTTCCCTGAGCTCCTAAGCACCTCCCCTGCCATGGTCGGCCGACCTAGTCTTTGGAGAAGCCAAAACTGAGGGTCACCCCCTCTCAAACTTCACCCAATTCAAACCTAGAGGCCACCTCACCCAAATGAGATGTTGGAGCCTCTCTGCCCTCCACCCGAACAATGGC
>NW_018242961.1:15864-25102 GCF_001263595.1 Phalaenopsis equestris
GAAGCTCAATTTTGAGCTCAAACTTCTGTCTAAAACTAGGACAGAGCTCAATCCACCTCCACAGTCCACCAAACATAAATTACTTGTACCCACACCTTGACAACACTAAAAGAAGAAAAAAGCCTCATCAAATCTCTCATCCACAGAGCCCCTAGTATAGAATTTGATCAACACCTAAAATCGAGCATGGTTGAATTCATACCTAGATCTTACACCACAATATAAGGCTCAATCCCTAGTCTCCTTGGACTTCAACAAACGTGCCAAGCATCTCTGATCGAAGCTTCCCTTCTCAGAGCAAAGGTATTGAACTCCTCCCCATCCTGAGCCTCTTTTGATTCTCCATTTGCTTGGGCTTAATTTCATGGAATCTTAACCATATAGATATGTTCCTTTAGTCTAGATGAGCATTTAAAAAAAATTATTTAATTTGGTTGAGAAATGAGAGAGATATCAAGCCTTGAAGATGGACGGTTCTCGGGCTAGGCCATTGGGGATGATGACAGAGAGTCGTTTGATCGAGCGTGCATCGGATGAACAGTCAAGATGAAGCAGGACAGCGCTTTTTTACTTGAACTGTGGGACGCGTGGCTGCTAGCTTGGACGGCGACGTTAAATGGGAGCACTCCCCGTGGAGCTTAGGAGTTACCTAGGATCCAGTCAGCGCCGCGCGTTTAAATAGATAAATAGGGATTTAAATAATTCAGAAAATGACCCCTAACTTTAAAAATTTATATCTTGGTTTAGAAAAATCACAAAAATAAAACAGAAATTCCCTCTTGCTCAGTGAACAGAGGAGAACTACGTGGAAATAATTTGCAGTCCATTTGATGCATGTTATATTTTTATTTAATTAAACATTATCTTGAGTCTTTTGATTCTCCATGCATATAGGCATTTCACCATGACTTGAATTTTTGGCATGTTGTAGCCTCTGTGAAGGGGAACATTCCCCAATTTTTTGAAAGTCAGAGGAGACCTCTAGATAGACATCCATATTTTTCAAGTTTATGCATATTATTTACTTAAATTAATCATAATAATTAGCATATTGCTTATAAAAATCTAAGAAAATTTTGGAAGGTTTACTATGACCTGAGAATCTTTAGAAAAATCTCTCATGAGCCAAGTCATTTAAAATGCACCTAATCTTCATAAACCCTAAATCACTAAGATAATTAATTTTAGAAAATATAAACATCAAAATTACTTGAATTTTTATCTCTACTGTTTTCTAAGATCCATAGAACTCCCCATAAAAAATTTAAAGCACTTTGAGTGCATTTGATGGCCTAAATTGATTTTTCAAGTTGAATGTCCTTTTTGACAGTAAAATGATTTTTAATGATCAAAATATAACTCAAAAAATTATGAAAACTTTTTTTTTGAGTTTTGTGTGATCAGAGGAATTTTATAAAAATCAAATGGTAATTAAAATTAAAATTTCATTTTTAGCCTATTTTTAAATATTTAAAATAATTAAAATTTCATAAACATTACAAAAGAATAAAATTCATGAAAATGTTTTAAATTGTTTTCTAAGAACTTAGTAACAATTGGAATATTTTTTCTGATTTTCTAAATAAAGATATGATATTTTGAAGCTTAAAATAATTTTTAAAGGCTAAAAATAGATTTCCACTAAAATAATTCTAATAAATCAAAGAAAAATAAAAAAATATAAAATTTGCTTCCTTGGGTTCTCTGAACATAGGGAGATTTTTCAAAAATGTAAGACTTAATTTTCCAAAATTAAAGTATTTTATATTTAATGAATACCCCAGAACTTAAAATAATTCTAATAAATCAAATAAAATTCAAAAAATCATGAAATTTTATCCAATGGTTTTTTGGTCTAGGTTTACCTCCAGTAAAAAGTTCAAGTGATTAGGCTTCAACTTGGTCAAGTTAGTAATTTTCTTTGAAAAATCTTTTGGTTAAGTTAGAAAATTTTCTATGAAAAATCTCATTTTTGCATGAAAATAATTATATAAATTAATTTAAATTATGAAAAATCAAATTTTCTCCTCTGATGTCTTAATTGACCCATGAATGAGGTAAAATAAAAATTTCAAAGTCATTTGATTTGAATTTGACAAATTATGAAGTGTTAAAGGCTTAGGGGCAAAAGTGCAATTTTATGAATTTGGCCTTAATTAACATTTAGGTTTAATTCAAGGAAGGAAATAAGAAACCTCTGATGTTAATTAACTTTTTTGGAAGACTAAAATGAAAAGGGGATTAATTGGTAGAAACCGAGCTCACTTTTCTTATTAAAAGGATAAATTAATAAATTTCTAAATTATTAAAATTTGGAGGTTTATTAAAATTAAAAGAGCCTAGGACTTAGGGGTATGATTTTTGAAGTCAGTAATTAATCATTTTAATACCTTATTTGAGGTTTAAAAGAAATTCAAATAATGAATCATGATCACCTAAAACTTAACCTTTTCAAAATTAATTAAGACACTCACCTAGGACTTAAGGGCTTAGTAGTGATCTAAGTTAAATCAAGATTGATTAAACGAGGACTAGAAAAGAAAATATAGCCAAAATTTAAGACCTTTAAAAAACTACAAGCCCGATTAGGATTAAAATTTGGCCAAGTGTTCCAGCAACACTAGCTTGCCCCCCTTTAAGGGTCTTCATTCACATAATCTTCAAAATTAAATTACAAATGATAATTATCCTACTCTTAGGGATAGTTAGGAGATCAATGTTCATTGAGAATTATGGTGTTCATAAGGTGAATTATTAAGCAACATAATAGTTTTAAATGAACTTGATGCTTTTCGCCAAGTGATAAGAGGGAAGCATGGACCTGCTTGTTCCTCCTAACCAGTTGGATACCTCGAAGGTCTACTAAACTTAATATGCTTTGCTTAACAAAATCATCCTTAATTAAACTCCTAAGGACCCACCAAGATATGACATAGGGTTGGGTAGGGTAAGGAAAACTACCAAAACATTCCTTTTCTGCCTCTACATGAACTGTCCTCACATGCATTTTAAGTTTCAGATGGTGGAACGTGAAGACTCGTCAGATACGCTTTTATATTTTATAGCTGAGTCTTTATTGTACTTTCATACTGTACTTTTAATGTTAATACAAACCTACATGCTAAACAACAATATCTCCCTGCATGAAAAATAAAACTATCAGGATAGCCACAAAGCCAAAACCAAAATCAAAGTTAAAATCAATCAAGATAAAATTCACCGCCACAACATTCAAAATATAAAACAATTCAAAATTTAATCACACACATCACACAAAACAACAACTGCAACTAAATTAAGACGTCTCAATTGGATGATCGGGAATTCCTCGGAGGAGGTAACCTATGGTTGCTAACGAGGCTTCCCACGGTCTAAATAAAATTATGGAACTCATTAAGTTGAGTTTATTAATTTTATTTGGACTAAGTTAATCCAATTGAAAATAGTGGTGCCAGAACGAGGGAACCATGAGATCCTAACCGGTGTCGCTCTAATCAACTTTAACATCCCCCAATAAAAATTTAAAGAACTTCAACCATAGGGCAACCTGATTTGACATCATAACTTGACACCCTAAAAAAATTTAAGCTCGCCACGACGAGGAGCTTGGAGCTAGCATGGCTGCTTATGAAACATAAATATCCATCTCATCTTTAGGCATTTGTATAGCTCTGCTGTACAATATAAGCCCTAACTCATTTTAGGATTTCGAGATTGTCGTTTATCGCGACCTAAATCCTCACATCTTCCAGGTTGTTTATGTGATCATTTCACATGAATGTAAGCCTTACACAAATGTAAGCCCTAAATTAATAAAATTGGCAAGATGAAACGCTTAAATTTTGCTCCTCAAAACTGAAGCCAAACAATAGGATAGACTGGGAAGGCACCGAGGTTCTCCTCCGGATCTATGTCATCTCCTAGTCCTTCCTCCTTTGAATTCCATAATAAATGTCCCAAATTTGAACCATTCCCCATGTCACACTTCTTCCACACGTCTTTATCCAATTTCATTGAAAAGTCCTTTCCTTTGAATTCCTTGAAGATAATATTTTTTTTATTTTTATCGAGAGATTTCTTATATGACTTTGGTCATTTATAATGTAATTAAATATAGGGGCTTGCCCTTATGGGAAGATTTTCTCGAACCCAGCTTAATATAAACCCTATTTAATTCTTCATATTAAATAGGGGAAATTATCGGCAGATAAAACGGTTTCGCAGACCAAACGGACATTATACCATTCTTAGTTGATTTGATCGAGCCTCATCCTTAAGTCTTGTGTTTATCCTTCGGGATAAATATAGAGTTTGGGTTATAATACTCTTTCAATTAAACTATGAAAAATATGAAGTCGGTTTGATTTCATACTTTTCTAAACTTAAACGTCCTTTCGAAGCGGGCGACAGGATTTTAATTTTGGTGGCTGACAGCTTCTTACGCGCAACCCCCCAAACAAAAATAGTGCCGACACCAAGTCTATAATTTATTTCATGGTGATTTTGATTATGCAACTTGCAAAGGAAATTCTGTTAATCTTCTTGAAGATCATAAACAATGAATGAATGACAATCAAATAGGATCCTCCACAATTTATGGGAGGCTTGAAAACAGACAATAATGTACAAGGCAGAAGTGACACTATCTAAAAATCCATTTGTTAAAGGTGAAAAGCTAGCACCACCTCTATAAACTAAGGTTCCTCCTTACGAAGTTTACCTTTTGTGCACTTCTAGCTCCACACATCCATCTAGTACAATTCAGTTTAGCAACAACCTCTAAGATATATTAAGAATGTAACTTGGCCTTACATAATCTTTGATGAGATAAAAATTCTAGTGCTAGAAGAAGTCATTTCTCTTTTCAACATAGGTCTCAAAAGTCATCATTTGATAATAAGTTCATCCTTCAACAACCTATTCAAAAGGTTTTTTTTCAACATTGTTTTTTTGTGATGGGACACCTTACCCATATGAATATATTGATTGTTATACACAGTGAGCTTATAACGTGCTCCATTCTACTTCTCTTAAAATCCAAACACACTTTGTTTTATTTGCCCTTTGGAGTGATTATTCATACTTTTGATGATATTTCTTTTTTTTATGGATAAATTCATCCCAAATCAAGAAATTGTTAAAGAATCATCATACCCTTATGTGATTCATTAAATTGAGAGAAAGTGACTGAAAGATTATATCGAGGCAATCTCTGATGAGGGAGAAAAACTTCACTATATTCTTGAATGGTTGTTCACTTCAATTTCCTTGGTATGATTAAATTTGGGTAGTTTTCCCACATTTCATTTATATAAAAATTTTCTGGGAACAAATGTTAGATTGGAGGGTAACATTAGCTATAGTCTCAAAAGATCAATCACATAAAAATTATTGGCATGTTTATGGTTAGGTAGTATTCTTGTCTCACGTTAATTCTTTAAGAAAAAGTTCTAAGCTGGGGGTGGAAGGGAGGGGGAGGGTGTCAGGGGCCTTCTACAGTCTCAAGAGATTATTCATAAGAATTTCTTAGGCACATAGATGACTGTGCAGTCTTTCAACCATCAATTTAAATATCAAGTCTACTAAAGTAAATTCTTGGCTAAGGAACAAATTTCACAACAAATTCAAGAGAAAACTCATGTCAATATCTTAGCAAAATAATAAGATTAACCACCAATCATAAATTCTAAGTTAGAAAGTACTCTCATATCACATTCTTATAAACTGGAGTTCCTTCTAAACCTAATAAAAAAGTTGACCTCCATAACATTCGTTACATAGATAGCTTTATAAGCTCCATGGTCACCCCACCATTTTGAGACAAAAAATTCAAAAGAAATAATAGAAATATTTTCAAATTTCACTGAGTATGGTTGCAGTCATATTTCTAAGAAAAATTACATCCATCTTGACCTACACCTAATACTTCAAAAATACAAAGCATCATTAAAACCTCATTTTTTCTTAATCATTCTCAAGTGTAAATTGATTCAGCCTCTTTTAAATAAAGTTGTGGTCATTAAGCAAAATCTTTGACAAAGAGCTTAGGATAGGTCAGACATCCTTAGTGCATTCTTCAAACTATTCCAAAATAGGTTTTGTTCATCAAACAGAAGCTTTACTAGCAAATTAGAACAAGTTGAATATACTTGGTGGATTTACTTTAAATCTTCTAAAATAAGCTTCATTCATCAAGAAAAAAAAATTAAATAACAATCAAGGATATGTCAAACTTCCTTTGTGAATTTTAACTTATTTTGTTCATAACAGGTTAATGTCATAGAGCATCTCCAACAGTACAAACTCAGACATGTTTGCGTCTTTGTTGGATTTTATTTTACTTTATCAATATTCAGTAAAATTTTTTTAGTCCATTTATCTAAAAAACATAAGATGTTATGTATTACATTCTCTAAATTAAGTCAAAGGTCCACTAACAAGAGCCCAAGAAAAAGCTTCAGATAGTTCCAAATTACTATCACATTTAAGGCCCATCATAATAGTCCTATCAAGAAAAAATATTTGAATTTGTATTTATTTTTTATATTTCAATTTTACTTTTTAGATTTTTTGAATTTTCAAACTTAGAAGATATTATGGTGGGTCATAAAAAATAATAATAAATTAGGCATGCGGTTAGCAACTTCCTCTTTTAATGACCACCTACCATCCTTCAAATTTTCCGCCTTTTTTTATTGAATTTTTATCATTCTAATCCATATAATTAGGGAAGATATGTAATGCTTTTAATTAGTTTCAATGAAATATTTGAGAGGAAATTTCTCTCCTTTTTCTTGGTGCTTAGTGTCTTCAAGTGTCGCATTTTCTTTGGGGAGATTAAGTACTTATCTTTTCTATATTTTAAGTTATTCATTAATCCTCCATAACACTCATTCCTAAATTCATCACCACTCTTCATACATTTCCTAATATTATTATAATATCAATAAATTAGAAACCAAATTCGCAAAACCATTCCAAACCCCTCTTCATAGCCCATGATTAATTAAAAGCATATTAAATGCCAGTCTTGTTCATTATAAATCTATCCAAAAATATCCTATATTCCTAATCATTATTTCACATTCTAAGCTAATCAACTAAACATTTGTAATCGTTAACCTAATCTTAAGCCACTTTTCCAAAGAGATAGTTCAATTTATCTAAAATTAGCCTAAACTAGACAAGTGATACCCATGGATACTTAATGCTTATGCACAGTATAACAATAGTTCTGATGGTATTTTTCACTTATATTTTCTTATTTTGCAACAAAACTAAAAACTTGATCCATAAGAAAAATAAGAATTTAAATTTTTAATATATATATATATATTGGGATACTATGCAAGTATATGTATTGTTATCAAGTAATATAGGACATTTTGATTAAGACCCGAATATCGAACCCACACGGAAACTAAGCAGTATGCACTATTTATCTACAACCCTTCTATTAAAAAAAAACAATTATTTAAACTATAGAATTTTCACAGTAGGTAAAATTTAATTAAGAAGAAATTTACTTAAACTAAAAATCATTTTTGAAGAAATTTAAAATTTAAATATTTTTGGTATTTTTGATATTTTAACAAAACAGTACAACTTAAAAAGATAACTAGAGTTTTTATAGAAGAAAAGTACTTAATATGAAAATATATTTCTTCTTAGCATGAATCAGTAATAAGTATAGGAGTTATGTTGTGGAAGTATGCAAATTGTGTTGTGCATAATAGGAGCAATAATATTCTTTACCCTTACTATAAATGCTATAAAGTACATTGGCTAATTTAAAGTTTGAATAGTTCTGAAGACCGGATGGGCAGGGAATATATTAGCTCTCACTCTAGAGTTTTCTTGATTCCCTCCACCTGGGGGCTAACATTCTCGTATCAGAACCTAAAACAATATACCAAGTTGGGGGTTTTAACCTGTCACTTTAAAGTCCTCTAACTCTACACCCATCAATGAATATTTCCCTCGATTCCCTCCACCTAGGGGCTAACATTCTCATATTAGAACCTAAAACAATAAACCAAGTTGAGGTCTTTAACCTTTCACTTTAGAGTACTCTAACTCTACACCCATCAATGAATATTTTCCTATTTATTTGCACTCAATCATAAGAACTACATTCTCATTCATATAACCTCATGTGATTTTTTCCAATTGTTGACTCAGAAAATACCAGCCCAATTCTTACATGTTCTCACAACAAATTTTAACATCTGGATTGGCCAAATCAAGAAGTAAATGAAGTACATGGATTTAAATCATTACAACTTCTTCCAACATTAAAGATCAATACTCTCCGGAACTTCCATCGGAAACTACTCAGAATCAATGGAGAAAAAAACCACACTTTAGTTTAAAAGAAGAAATCATTGTGAAACCAACAATAAGTCTTGATTAAAACCAAAAGTAGTCTAAAACAAAAAGGTAAAAACTTATCTCAAGTCCTCCACCAAACTCTTGAAATTCCTTTGAATCTCTTCCCTTTTACAATCACTTAAAACAAAATAACAAAAAGGATAAAGCAAAATAAAAAGTGGTTCCTGAAAATCTCTCTGAACTAACTCCCCAGAAAAGAACTTTCAAAACTTGTCATATTTGCAGGACTCTTTTCTAAGTCCTCTCTTCTTTCTTTCATAGTTTTCCAAGCGATTCCCTGGGATCTCTTCAAAATGTGTCTTGATTTGATGTATTTGCCCAAGAGATGCATCCTTTCATGATAATTTTTGTCCATGGTCGTTATAACCACCTATTAAGTCAATGGGTGCCTCAAAAACCTCTTCAAAATTTGTGAAAACTGAATTTACTAGTCTAGTAACTGTCAGTGGCACTTAAGCATGGTATCTCGTCACTTAGGCACGACCTTCTTTGTTTAACCGCCGCTTAAGAGCCGGATTTGACGCTTAGGCGCCAAAACTCTTTTGCACAATTCTTCACCTTTTTGCTCCAATTTTGATCCTTTTTCACGCCTTTAAGTATTTTGTCCATTTTTACTTGTATCTGCAAGAAAAACACCAAATACCTTCCATTAAAGTGTAATATCTCAAAAATAGATATAAAAATGTGTCTAAAAATACTATATATTTTAGGTGTATCAAAATCCCCCAAACTTAAAATGCTAGTTGTCCTCAAGTGACACTTCAATCTTTAAAAATCAAATATGTATGATATGTATTCGAGTTTCTTTAGGAGTTACTAAAATTTTGATTTATAAATGTAGTAGTCC
>NW_018242961.1:25359-32568 GCF_001263595.1 Phalaenopsis equestris
AGCAAAGTCTTGATATAAGTCTTTTACTTATAAATATAATAATAGTTTTGAAAATCATTTTAATAAAAGAAATTTAAGTATTAAAAATAAAAGTCTAAATTATCTAAATTTTTCAAAAATACAATTTTTCTTACTAAAGATAGTCACTTATATTAATCATTTTTTATACTAAAAATTTTGAACTTATTCTTTACTAAAAATTTTAACTAAATTTTCTTACTCATTTCTAAAATCAAATTTCACTTCCCTAATAAAACTTCATATACATAATCAATTTTTCTTTTAAAATCAAATTCGCTTGTAGTACATTTGAGAACAAATAAAATTCCAGTTTTGAAAATATTTTTCATCCCACCCCAAAACATAAATTTTTAACATATTAAACAGTTTAGCATTAGATATATAAGCAGGAATAAAAATTTAAATAACATGCTAACAAGAATTTTAACATCGTAATTATACAAGTATAAAACTAAAAACATGAGTAAAATTAATTTTTTATTAAATTTTCTATATTTTATTTTAATTTAATATGTGGAGATCCAAATAGACTTCTAAACACTGGGTATAAAAGTAAGCAACGCACTAACATGATAAAAGAAAAATACAGGACAACACTTTCTGAATTTCAAGTTTAAGATCTAAGTTAGCAAGACTTTCTTCTGTATAACAGATATGAAATTAAGTTAAGTTATAAACTAACTAAATCACAGTACTAAACACAAAACAACAGAAATAACCTTAAAAATTAAAAATAAAATGAAATACTATCTAACACAACAATCATAACAACAACAAAACATAAAAATTCAAAACACAACATAAATCATAGTCCAAAACAACACACAGATGCAAATGTAGCAAGCTCAGACCACATAGTTCACATCATATTACAACCATAAAATGAATTTCTCAGCTCTACTCTTCATCCTTAGAATCAAGAATCACCGTTGTACCATTTTTCTCTAGATTCATAATTAGGATATCGAGGATATGGTGGAAATTGCACTCCTGGTTCACCTCTAATCAGGCTCTCCAAAGATGAGTGGAAATTGTCTTCATAATCTCTCTTCCTTCTATTATAACTATTGGTATGATCTGCAAAACACTCTAAATTTTGTACTTTATCAGCGGTAAAATTGATATTGTCCATCATCTTCTACAATAACTCATCATGAGTCTTGGTATCACCTCTAGATGTAGAAGCACGGGAAGTAGATGGTTGTGATGAAGATGCAGCAGACATCTTTAATCCACAACTTCTAGAAAATCCTCCTCTCTAGTTAAAAATTGAATGTTTAGAATAAGTCTTCACATTTAAACTTCATAATGGGATTTAGAGGTAGCAGAACTTCCTCTCAACTATCATACTTCACTCCAGCCTACCCGCATAACGAAAATATCAAGGAAGCAAATCTCATACCTACAGTAGTAGCAGCAGCAGAAGAACAGATGATAGTGTGAAGTGTGATAGATCAAAGCCCATCAAAGCCCATATGTTGATGGGCTTTCCCTCCAAAATACAATAGTTCAACGTTGCTCTCTCTCTGGTAACTTCACTGAGATGATTGGTCTGAAGCTGAAGCAGACGAGCATAGTGTCAGGCCTTCGATGGTGCACATAACTTTGAGATCGGAAAGTTTACTCTCCTCTCATTGGTTATCTTTCAAAGTCCTCTCCCAATAGTCAAATATGAAATATCTAACTCCGCTTCAATAGGACTACAATTTGCATAAAAACATAAAATCTTCGGTGATAAATGGTAAAACAAGTTGATTACCTCTGGAGTAAAATGTACCAACTTCCGTCTAACCATTACTCGATCATCTTCAGCCTCTGGGAAATTTGCATAAAACTCCCTCACAACAGAAATCACTACCACGACAGAGAAACAACAGAACTGTTCCCATTGTCGGTGGACTATCAGATCTTCTACTTCTCCACCTGGACTTTTGAAACACTGCTTCTAAATCAATTTTTTTGACTGCAGAGTGTCACTATATCGATCCTGAACTTTCAAACTAACAAACTTGCTCGAATCGAATGGGCTCTTTCCTATACTCCTTTTCATTCTTGGTACCATTCTACAAATTTAATAAATTCCAAAAAAACTTTAAAAATCAAGCTTAAATCACTAAACTAAACTTCCAAAAGCATTAACTAAACTTCCCAAGCAATTTCCACATATTTTTCTTCACTTTTCACCATGAATAGTAAATTTTTGAAATCTTCCAAATGTGCTCAAAATATATGGTGAAAATCCAAAATTTTTGCATAGAAGTAAAACTCTTACCTTAAGGAACTTGGATCTAGCAAATATCACTCGTTTCCACCAAGAAATCTTCAAATCCCACCAGCTATAGCCCTTAAAATCGCAATTTTGAGTTGGGGAAGATGATATGAGGTGCTAAAAATGGTATTTTCAAGCTTAAAATTCACTTTTAACAGTTTGTGAACAAATTTTTGTGAACCGGCGCTTAAGCACGAGTAAGTGGCCCTTAGGCGCCTGCCTCTCGGGTTAGCTCATGATTAAGCGCGAGATGTGGCGCTTAGGCGCCAGTGAAACAAACTTGGTCGAATCAAATGAGCTCTTTCCTCTACTCCTTTTCATTCTTAGTGCCATTATACAAATTTATTAAATTCCAAAAATAACTTTAAAAATCAAGCTTAAATCACTAAACTAAACTTCCAAAAGCACTAACCAAACTTCCCAAGCAATTTCCATATATTTTTCTTCACTTTTCACCATGAATAGTAAATTTTTGAAATCTTCCAAATGTGCTCAAAATATATGGTGAAAATCCAAAATTTTTGCGTAGAAGTAAAGCTCTTACCTCAAAGAACTTGGATCAAGCAAATCTCACTTGATTCCACCAAGAAAACTTCAAATTCCACCTGTTATAGCCCTTAAAATCGCGATTTTGAGTTGGGGAAGATGATATGAGGTGTTAAAAATGGTATTTTCAAGCTTAAACTTCACTTTTAACTGTTTGTGAACCAATTTTCGTCAACCGACACTTAAGCGCAGGTAAGTGGCTCTTGCTTAGGCGCCTGCCTCTTGGGTTAGCTCATGATTAAGCGCGAGATGTGGCACTTAAGCGCCAGTGCACAATTTTTGAAATTTTTAATTTTTAAGTAAAATGCACTATTATCCTAAGTAAACCACCCCTAAATGGTCTCACAGCACTCAATGATTATTTTTACTTCTTATAAGTCTCCTCTATCTCAAAATTCTCTTTAATAACTCTTTCAATTCGAGGAAAAATATAACATAAATTTTCACAAAAACAAACTTATATTCATTCACAAACAAATACAAACACATTTAACACTTAGTTCTCTCTCCAAATAGTCTTGGATGAGAAAATTTTCCTAAGTTTGAAACACTTAACACACATTTTACAATTAAACACATAAGTGACACAAATACTAAACACAATACATAAACACCAATACACTTAAAAACATGACTTCAAACACACAATTCCTAACACTTAACTTAATGCCGCTCTTCATTAGAACGAGAAGGAACTTGTCTTTCAGTAGTCTCTCCAGGAATATAGAGTTGATAAAATGGACGGTGGTGACAAGCTCTAATACTATCATCCTCGATCCACTTCTGCTTAAGGAACATCGCCTTATCCACTTCCTCTATATAACTAGTATGACTGAATTGCATCTTAAGTTGCCACCCAATATGTTCTAGATGAGCATGTAATTCAAGCACCTTAGACTCTAATACATATATAGTACTCTACATCTGGTTGATCTTCTCTGATATCCCTTCAATACTAACGGCTAAGAAACCGTTATACATCTCCTCTGCACTTTGACTAATGAACTTCTTCTTCATGTCTTCTTCCTTCTTCTTCAAATCCATATCCCATGAAGAAATTTTCTCTAAATCTCTCTCTTTCTTATACTTTTAGAGCTAAAAATAATCCGGGGTGAAATTCCTTCACAAACCCCTTCTACTTATAGGCTTAATCCCCCCTCATAACTTCTAGGCACGACTAGAAACTGCCAGGACATGTTTATTCCAACTAAATTGCAGTTACACCTTCTAAAAATTGAAATTTGCACATGCGATTAAACTTCCGCGCTTAAGCGCCGGATCTGGTGCTTAAGCGTCAGTGCATATTTTGCACCAATCAACTTAATGCCCAAATTCTCATTATAATATGTCTAGGTCACTAAATAAAGTCTAAAAATCATTACTTGCACATAATAATAAAAATACTACCCCAAATTTTTGTATCATACTCAAAACAACAATCAAAGCAAAAACACACTAATAAATATGGGTTGCCTCTCACAAAGCGCTTGATTTTACGGTTGTCAGCCCGACGTAACTAGTGCTCATTCTTCAGTGTTCATTCTTTTTTATCAATCAATCATTATATTTATGTTGATCCCCTATATAATAAGGTTTCAGTATATGTCCATTCACTTTAAAAATTTTCTCTGAATTAGGATCTTTAATATGCACAGCTCCATAAGGATAAACTTTTATCACAACAAATGGGCCCATCCACCTAGACTTAAGTTTGCCTAGAAATATTCTTAACCTTGCATTATATAGTATAACTTGTTGCCCTGACTAAAAATGTTTAGTAAGAATCTTTTGATCAAGTCACATTTTAATTTTTTCTTTATAAATCTTAGCACTGTCATAAGATTCATTCCTTATCTCTTCAAGCTCATTTAATTGTAACAATCTTTTCTCATCAACATCTTTTAAATTATAATTAAACTCTTTAACAGCCCAATATGCTTTATGCTCAAGTTCAACTGGTAAGTGATAAGCTTTCCCAATTACTAGCCTATATGGGGACATTCCTATAGGAGTTTTATATGCAGTCCTACAAGCCCATAAAGCATAGTTAAGTTTGACTGACCAATCCATTTTTGTTGGATTCACAGATTTTTCCATAATTGTTTTAATTATCTGATTGGATAATTCAAACAAACCACTTGTCTGAGGATGATAAGTAGTAGCAATCCCGTGATTTATATGATATTTCTTTAATAACTTCTCCATAATGGCATTTCTAAAATGACTTCCCTCATCAGTAATGATAACTCTCGACATTCCAAATCTATAAAATATGTTTGTTTTCAAAAATTTTGCTTTTGCAAAACTTTGAGCATCACATCAAGGTAAAGCAATAGCTTCTATCCATTTGGATACATAGTACACTTCTAATAGAATATATAAATTTCCAAAAAATGATATAAATGGTCCCATGAAATCTAATCCGCAAACATCAAATATTTCAATTTCTAGCATAGAATTGAGGGGCATCTCATTTCTTCTAGAAATATTGCCTACTCTTTGACATATATCACAAGTTTTGATATAAGCATTAACATCTATAAAAATTGTAGGGCAATAAAATACAGATTGTAAAATTTTGTATGTTATTTTATCAACACCAAAATGTCCCCCAAAATCAGAATTATGACATTTTTGGATAATTTCATAAGTCTCTTCTAAAGGTACACATCTTCGAATAATAAGATCCTTTCTTTGTTTATATAAAGATGGGTCATCCAAAAAATAAGTCTTAACTTTAAAAATAAATTTCTTCTTCTATTTATATGTCATTCCATAAGGTATAGTATCACTGAAAAGAGAGTTCATAATGTCAACATACCACGGAACACGTAATTCATTAATATTGAACAGTTTTTCATCTGAAAAATGTTCATTAATTTCTTTTTCAAAATAGAGTGATTTTTCTAACTCAAGTCTGGACAAATGATCAGCAATTTGATTTTCAGTTCCCTTCTTATCTATTATCTCAAAGTCAAATTAATGTAAATGAAGAATCCATCTTATAAGTCTTGGTTTAACATCCTTCTTTTTCATTAAGTACATAATAGCAGAATGATCTGTATGCACTATGCAATGAGTTACAATTAAATATGATCTAAATTTATCAAAGGCATATAATATTGTTAATAACTCTTTTTTAGTTGTTGAACAATTAATTTGAGTTTCATAAGGAGTTTTACTAGCATAGTAAATAACTTGAAAAATTTTATCATATATTTGTCCTAAAACATCTCTAATAGCATAATCACTTGCATCACACATAAGTTCAAAAGGTTTTTCCCAATTTGGTGAAACGATAATTGGTGAAGTGATTAATTTTTCTTTTAATAATTAGAAGGCTTTTAGGCATTCCTCATCAAAATTGAAAATTACATCTTTTTCCAGTAACTGACATAAAGGCTTAACAATCTCAGAAAAGTCTTTAATTTATCACCTGTAGAATCCAGCATGTCCTAAAAAACTCATAATTTTTCTTACATTTGTTGGAGAAGGTAAATTAGCGATCACTTGAATTTTAGCAGGATCTACTTCCAAACTATTTTCTAATATTTGATGACCTAATACAATTCCTCCTTCTACCATAACTTGACATTTTTCCCAGTTAAGGACTAAATTTGTTTCTTCACAGCGCTTAAGAACTTTAGATAAATGTTCTAAACATGAGTCAAATGAAGTTCCAAACACTAAAAAGACATCCATAAAAATTTCAATCCCTTTTTCAATTAAATCACAAAAAATTGCCATCATACTTCTTTGAATATATTTGAAATATAGCTGGGGCATTACATAAACTAAAGGGCATTCTTCTAAAAGCAAAAATACCATAAGGACTGTTAAATGTTATTTTCTATTGATCCTCAGAAGATATTTGAATTTGGTGTTAACTGATTTATCCATCCAAAACATAAAAGTATTTATGCCTAGCTAGTGTATCCAACATTTTATCTAGAAAGGGTAGTGGAAAATGATCTTTCCTAGTGGCAAGATTTAATTTTCTATAATCAATGCTTATTTGCCACCTTATAACTTGTCTAATAGGTATTAACTCATTATGCTCATTCACAGTTATAGTTACTCCTCCTTTCTTAGGAACACAGTGAATTGGACTAACCCATGCACTATCTGAAATATGGTAGATAATTCCAACATCTAATCACTTTAAAATTTCTTTCCTAACAACCTCTTTCATAACAAAATTTAATCTACTTTGTGGATCAGCCCTGGGTTTGCAGTTTTCTTTCAGATTAATTCTATGCATACAAATTGAAGGACTGATTCCTTTAATATTAGCAATTGTCCATCCGAAGGATTTCTTAAAATTTTTCAGAATTTTCATCAGCTTTTCTTCTTCTTCCTTTGTTAACTTCGAG
>NW_018242961.1:33017-36011 GCF_001263595.1 Phalaenopsis equestris
ACGATATGATAATTTCAGAGTTACAGTAGTAGGGGTTATTTCTCCTAATGGAAATCTTTTAAATATTGATAATGACATAAGGTTAATGCTTGCACCTAAATCACATAAAGCTTTCCCATAAAATATGTCTTCTATTGCACATGGAATTGTAAAGCTACCATGATCTTTAAGCTTTTCAGGAAGTTTCTTCTGAATTATAGCACTGCACTCCTCACTAAGTACAACAATCTCATTATCTTCAAACTTACTTTTTTTTGTTGAGAATATCCTTTATAAACTTTACATTGCTTGGAATTTATTCTAAGGCTTCAGCAAATGGAATATTGATTGTAAGCATTACAAATATTTCTAGAAAATTTGAAAATTACTTATCCAACTTCTATTATCAAAGTCTCTGAGTAAATGGAGATGGTGGCTTTTCTAAAGCAATTTTTTGACGAGAAATAGGTCTTTCAGAATATTTCAGAGCATCCTCTTTTGATTCTTTAATTTCTTCTCTCTCTACTTCAATATCTTTTTGAATCCTACCTTCCAACTCTCTTCCACTTCTAAGTTGTATGGCTTTAACTTATTCTTTATTATGGTTTTTTGGATTTGATTCAGTATTACTAGGAAGTGTTCCTTCGGATCTATTACTTAATGAACTTTCAATTTGCCTAAGTTGATTTTCAATATTTCTAGTTGTAGCTCCTTGACTCTGTAATTGATTACCCATTTGAAACACCACTTCTTCTATAAACAACTTCGTATCCTTAAATTGTGTATTATTGTTGATACCTGGAGGATACGTAGATCTATAATTATTATTTCGTTGGTTGTTCCAGTTTCCCAATGGCTTTCCTTGGTTGTTCCCTCATTGCTGATTATTACTACCCGAATTATTATTCCAGTTAAAGTTGGGATGGTTCTTCCAACCTTGGTTATAATAATTCAAATATGGGTTATTTTACTTATTATTTATGGCATTCAAAGTTTCTAATGATGCTTGAGAATCTACCATTTGGCTTAATGAATTCTCTTCAATCATGGAAATTGGTTAAGAAAAATTCATTCCAAATTGGTCTAACTTCCTCGAAATTGCAGCAACTTGACTTGCTAACATAGTCAACGCATTAGTTTCATGAATATTGGCTACTTTCTTTGGATTTACCCTCTCAGAAGGCCATTGAAAATTATTAGTAGCAATTTTTTCAATTAAAGCATAAGCGTCATGAAATGATTTTGACATCAATGAACAAGCAGTAGCAGCATCAATAATAGATCTAAGAGAACCCATTAATCCATTATAAAAGGTTTGAATTATTAACCAATCTGGTGTAGCATGGTGTAGAAACTTTCTTAAGAGTTCTTAAAATCATTCCCATGCTTCATAAATAGATGCCCCTTCAAACTGATTGAAAGATGTAATATCATTTCTAAGCTTTGTAGTTTTTGATGGTTAAAAATATTTAGCAAGGAATTTTTGTGTTAAATCACCCCAAGTTCTAAAAGATGCAAGTGCCAAGATCCAAGTGCCAACAAATTCAACCACATCTTAGTTTTATCCCTCAGTGAGAAAGAAAATAACCTAGGTCTTATGGCATCATCTGAAACACCATCGTATTTAAATGTAGCACACAATTTTAGAAAATTAGTAAGATGTAAATTTGGATTTTTAGTTGGAGATCCCCCAAACTGAATATTTGATACCATTTGGATAATAACAAGTTTAAGCTCAAATGAATTAGCCACCACTGTAGGTTTTTAAATACTACAATGAAGTTCATCTACGGTAGGGTTGACAAAATCCCTAAACACTTGATGAATTTCAACATTTTGATTATTTCTGTTTGTCAATTCTGTAATACTTTTTTTTGGATTTTTGAAGCTTTTTATATTTTTTATTTTTATTTTTCTAATAGTTCTTTCTAATTCAGAATCATATGACACTAGTCCTTCAGAACCTGAATTACGCATACACTAACATAAAATAAAATAAAATAAAATAGAACATACAAAATAAGATACAATATTTAAGTTTAAATACGACTTTCTAAAAATAGAAATTTACTTAGTTTTCTTCCCCAACAAGGACGCCAAAAACTTGATCCCTGAATACTTAATGCTTATGCACAATATAACAATAATTCAGATGATATTTTTCACTTATATTTCCTTACTTTGAAATAAAACCAAAAACATGATCCTGAAGAAAAATAAGAATTTAACGTTTTAATTTATATATACTTATATTGGGATACTTTGCAAGTATATGTATCGTTATCAAGTAATATATGACTTTTTGATTAAGTCCTGAATATCGAACCAGAGGGAAGATTATGCAATATGCATTTTTAAGAAAGTTTTTCAATTTTTTAAAAAGATAATTACTTAAACTAAAAATGATTTTTGCAGGAATTTAAAATTTAAATATTTTTGGTATTTTTGATATTTTAATAAAACAGTAACAACTTAAAAAGATAACAATAGTTTTTGTAGAAGAAAAATACTTAATATGACAATATCTTTCTTCTTAGCATCAATCAGTTATAAGTACATGAGTTATGTTGTGGAAGTGTACAAATTGTGCTGTGTCAAATAAAAGCAATAATGTTCTCTACCCCTACTAAAGATGCTATAAAGAACATTGGCTAATTTAAAGTTTGAATAATTCTAAAGACCGGCTAGGCAGGGAAGATACTAGCTCTCACTCTAGAGTTCCCTTGTTTCCCTCCACTTGAGAGCTAACATTCTCGTATCAGAACCTAAAACAATATACCGAGTTGGGGGCTTTAACCTGTCACTTTAAAGTCCTCTAACTCTACATCCATCAATGAATATTTCCCTATTTATTTGCACTCAATAATATGAACTACATCTCATTCATACAACCTCATGTGATTCTTTCCAATTATTGACTAAGACAATACCAGTCCAGTTCTTACATGTTCTCACAACAAATTTTAACATCTGGATTGGCTAAATCAAGAAGTAAATGAAGTGCATGGATTTAAA
>NW_018242961.1:36218-37149 GCF_001263595.1 Phalaenopsis equestris
AGAAGAAATCATTGTCAAACCAACAAGTCTCGATTAAAACTAAAAGTAGTCTAAAACAAAAAGATAAAAACTTATCTTAAGTCCTCCACCAAACTCTTGAAGTTCCTTTGAATCCCTTTTCTTTTACAATAACTCATAATAAAATAACAAAAAAGGATAAAGTAAATTAAAAGTGGTTCTTGAAAATCTCTCCAAACTAACTCCCCAAAAAAGAACTTTCAAAACTTGCCAATTTTTTTAGGACTCTTTTCTAAGTCCTCTCTTCTTTCTTTTATAGTTTTCTAAGAGGTGTCTTGGGATCTCTTCAAAATGTGTTTTGATTTGATGTATTTGCCAAAGAGATGCATCCTTTCATGATAATTTTTCTCCATGGTGGTTACAATCACTTATTAAGCCAATGGGTGCCTTAAAACCTCTTAAAAATATGTGAAAACCGATTTTACCCATCTAGTAACTCCCATTGGCACTTAAGTGCGGGGTCTCGCCGCTTAGGCACGACCTTCTCTGTTTAACCGGCGCGTAAGCACCGGATCTGGCGCTTAGGTGCCAAAACTCTTTTACACAATTTTTCACATTTTTGCTCCAAATTTGATCCTTTTACACTCCTTTAAGCATTTGTTTTCCATTTTTACTTGTATCTGTGAGAAAAACACAAAAATACCTTCCATTAAAGCGCAATATCTCAAAAGTAAGTATAAAAATGTGTCTAAAAACACTATATATTTTAGGTGTATCAACAAGTCCTGGTATTTTAGCAACCATTCCCTTCAAATTCATTTAAAATTCCACCAAAAACTCCGCATAATATTTTTATGCCTTGTTGGCACTATTTTGGGTGTGGAGGAGTTTCCCGTTGGAAGCTATCAGCCGCCGGAATCGAAATCTTCTCACCACTTCAGAAGGACATTTATGTTATATATATATATATATA
>NW_018242962.1:0-1144 GCF_001263595.1 Phalaenopsis equestris
CTTTAAGATCAAATAGTATCAATGGTTAATAGAGCGATGCATGCTTTAAGAATAGGTAGTATTAGTGGTTAACAGTTTCATGTGTGCTGTAAGACCAAATAGTATATGTGGTTACTGGTGTCATGTGTGCTCTAAGACCAAGTAGTATATGTAGTTAACTGTGTGATGAGTGCTTTAAGAATAGGCAGTGTTTATGGTTAATAGTGTCATGTGTGCTCTAAGGATATGTAATATCTATGGTTAACAATGTTATGTGTGGTAAAGTCATGTAGTATTTATGATTACCAATGCCATGTAAAGTTTAAGACAAGATAGTATCTATGGTTAACAATGTCATATGTGATTTATGACCAGACAGTATTCATAGTTAATGCTTTGATGTGAGCTTTAAGATCAAATAATATATGTGGTTAACAGTATGATGTGTGTTTTAAGATCAGATAATAATTGTGACAAAGAATTAAAGACAATTACATTAGTCACAATTAGTGAGCAGTTGAGCTCTTTATTTTTTTCATCATTGTTCTACATAATATTATGAAAATCACATGCGTCAAAACCCACATTACTTATATGAATGCATAATTTTTTGCCTATTTGTGTGCAAAACATAAACCAAATTATACCCACAATCAATAACCATAAATACAAAACACAACCAAAAGAATAACCAAAACCAGCCACAACCATTAATGCAAATCCACAACCAAAACCAGAGCCAACCCTATCAGTAGCCAACATTGCAAAACTACACCCATGCCCAGAGTTAACAACCATCGGAGACCACCAATTCATACCCACACTCATAGCCAACAAGTAAGAGAGACCACCATACCACAAAAGCTTGCATCCCCATTACCAAAAATGATGTAGCATCTTAGACAATTAAGATAAATTTGTTTGGAAGACTACCAAAAGAAAGAGATATCATTTTGACTAGTGAAATTAAATTTATAATTGTTATGTAAATTCACAAAAAAACAAGCATATCACTCCATCTTTTGGTGCTGCATGAAACTTATGAGGAACTTTTTCTACTAGATCTGTAAATATGTGGTTGTGCCTTGGGGCTTTACAAGTAAAGTTCACTACCACAAAAAAAAACATATAACCACTGTCGGCACTATTTTTGGTGTGGGGTTTG
>NW_018242963.1:0-2700 GCF_001263595.1 Phalaenopsis equestris
TTGCTACAACTATGAGATTAGTCATTCAATATTAAAAAATTTTATAATTAAATTTATTGAATTTATTTCTATGCGTGTTTTATGTTTTATAAAATAATTTTGTTTACTTTTTAATTAATATTTACATGTAATATATCATTAATTAATTATTTATGTCATCCGGTTTTCACCACCTCAAAAAACTCATCAATTCATAAGATGGCCCTAAAATCGATTGGAAGCCAAAAGACAAAAATGGACGCATTACCAGCCACACCTTAAACGTCTTTCGCGACAAATCTAAGGACCCCTACGTCAGTTCTTCGCTCCTTCTCCAGCTTATCATCCCTCCCATCTCCTACCAAGCCCTAACCCACAAAGACCAAACCTCTCGCATCCATTCTAAGAAAGATACCAAGCATGGGGGCAGCAACAGCGGACAACGATCAAGCAGTAATCTTCACCTACGGTACGTTAAAACAAGGATTCTATAACCACAGGCTGATCCAGGACATGATCCTCGCCGGCGATGCTGCCTTCCTCGGCATCGCTCTCACTGCCGATCGATACCCCCTTGTATGCGGCCCTTACCGCGTCCCCTTCCTCATCAACATTCCCGGCGCCGGTGAGCTCGTCAGTGGTGAACTCTACGCTGTCTCCCGCCGTGCGATCGCTCTCGTTGACGAGCTTGAGGGAATCTCCCGCGGTCACTACGAGAGACTCCCGATCACCGTTCGCCTGCCGATCGGCGGCGAGGAAGGAGGTGAGGAGGGATTGGTGGTGGAGGCGGAAGCTTACTTCGCACATCAGAGCTTTGGTGAGAAGATGTGGAGGAGGAATGGGGAAAAGGGGATCTGCGCTTATTCTTCCGATGAAGCGGTTGGGTACGTTAAGCGGAAGGATAGGCCACAGGACATCACATTCCTTGATCAGATTCGGATCTTCGTCTCCTCAACCATGGATTAGTTAAATTGGGAGGATGAGGATTCTAGGGCGATTTTTTCTTTCCAGTCGGAGGGAGGTTTTTGCAGAAGTCTTTTTTTTGCCGTCCACCCCACTCCATTAATGTATTTACGGATTTCTCCTGCTTCAGAATAAGTTTTGTTTTTGATGAACCAATTTGTGATGTAATCTAGAAACAACTCTTGTTCCTAGATTAAATTTGAAAATTGAACAACGAAATAAATTTGAATGATTTGGTTCGATTTGAGCAATGCATTTCAAAGTTTTACTTTTTTAAAATCTCATTATTCGTTGTTTTATAAATGGTAAAAAAAATTCGAAATTAAATTAATATTACATATATAAGATATGTAATTCTTGAAATTTGTTTTTAATCAAACTCTTAACCCATGCTGAGAATCAAATTAAATTAAATTAATTGGATATATTCGTTGTTTTTAATCAAATTAAATTAATATTACATATATGGAGGTTGTAGTTGGCACGTACATTGTAGTGGTAGGCTGCAAAGAATCTGGAGAAGGGTATTTAGTTTTATTTATTATGGGGATTTACAATGTATCTGAGGTGCATTAATACATTGTCTTTGATGTACCATCTCGCATCATCTTCGAGGTTTATTGTTACACCATTTTTGGGTGCAGGGTCATCCAAGAAGCACTGACCCGGAATAGAGATTAGCAACCCCAAAATGAAAAGGGAATGTGACTTCCAGTACTTTGATAGTGTTGGTTTGATAGATATACAAATTCGTAAGGCTGGGCCACCAAGATAATTCAAAATTTAGGATTCCTGATCCTTTAAAAAATGATTAGATCCAACCAGTCATATCACTTTAATTTATGTTTACTTGCTTAAATTTATGAAATTTTTCTCTAACCAAATTTGAGATTTCAGGCTTAACCATCACTCAAAAAACTCGAGAAGTCTACGCAATGGATCTTTAAAATCTGGCTGACGCTCAAGAAACTCAAATCTACCGGTTAGTAATGATTCTATTTGAGCAACAAAACCAGTGATGGAACTTATGATCGATAATATTCTCCTAAATAATCTAAAGTAAGGAAAAAATGTTTAATTGGCAAAATCTCCTAAATATCAAACAACAAAGAACAAAAACTTGATTTGTAAATCACACAAGATCCGACCCACAATGCCTATGCATCATATAAACCCATCTCTCTTAGCTCAGAATGGGTCAAGCTTTGGAGGGATATTTTATAGCCATCAGCGACCAGATCCATGATGGGTAGCGTATGAATCACCCCATTCTCTTCTTAAAAAGTTACTCACATGGAGACTACGATAAAATTTGTCTAATATGCCTGACATAAGATGTAGTCTATATAAAGTGACAACTTAATTGAGGGACTGAGACATGGCTTGTGTAAGACTTGAGTCGGGTGATAGCATATTACACTAGTCCTAAACTCTCTATAATCACACTCACCCATTGAAATTCAATAACATGTTCTGATTAGCCTTTCGGATCATGAGATGACTTAGTATGTAGGAAAATTAAATTCAATTCCCAATTGACATTCGCCACATTCAGGCTGATTCCCTTAACTACAATAAAAATAAAAAAATAAACTTAAGATACTACTATCACAAAGTGATAAAAGCCTTTTATCTTTTCATCAGTCACATTTACAAAAAAATGTGTCACAAAATATTAAAAATACATGTAATAACGAATCATCATAAAAAAGATCAAGAATATTTTTTTCTAATGTCATCTGAAAAAATGCAGTCATA
>NW_018242964.1:0-986 GCF_001263595.1 Phalaenopsis equestris
TTTTATATGTACACACACATATACATATAAATCATACATGCATGCATACATACATACACACGCACATATATAATTTGATTTGATATTTTTGTTTTTATTGATAAAACTTTTAATCATTTCTAAAGTTATTAATAAATTATAATTAATGGAACAAAATAAATTCTACTTATTCCAATTAAATTATAAGATATTATTGATTTATTTTAAAAATTTATTAATTAATTAATGGTAAATTTAAGTTAAATTTTAAATTTTAATTTATATGCGTTTATTTAATTTTTTTTAATTAATATACTTTATAAAATCCCTGCATCTCCTCTCTCTCTCTCCCTCAAGGGTGCATTTAGGACAGCGGTGCAGTGTCGCACCACAATTTTTCCTGTTTCGTAAAATTGTGTTTTGTCTTCTTTCTCAAAAGGCTATAGTTGAATGTTGTGCTTTCCCACTTGACCTTGCCACTTGCAGCTAGGGCTATCAAAAGATCTCGTTATTCGTGAACAACACGTGTTCGGGTCAGTAAGTAGCTTGCGTTTGGCTGGTTCATTAAGTAAACGATTCGAACACGAAAAAGTTTTTAAAGCTCGAATTATAAACGAGTCGAATGCGAACAACTCTTTGTTCTCTCATGTTCAGCTCGTTTTAGCTCGAAATAAATAAATAAATAAATAAATATATATATTTTTATTTATTTATTTATTTAATCTTTTAGATTTAAGGGGTTGTACGACAACAGAAGAGATTTAAGCCAGTAAGTTTTAGTAAATCCTGTAAATCTTGATTTAGTAAATCCAGAAAGGATTCATTCCTAAAAATTGTTTGGCAACATATTTAATAAATCCTGTTAAATCCTATGAAATTGTTCGGCAATTTTTGGAACCATTCAAAATTATATTATTGTCATTAGACTTTAACAAAGCATAATAGGATTTCGTAAATTATGTAAATTCAAAATCTTGAAATATTTCAAAATAATAAAAATCAGTTTG
>NW_018242965.1:0-367 GCF_001263595.1 Phalaenopsis equestris
ATTTGTCAGTGCGTCTTTTTTTTATTTGATATAGTTAAAATTTTTTACGTTGCATCTCAAATTATTTTTGTCTTTCCCTCTGAGCCGTGGTTGCCCCTCATCCAAGATGCTTTTGCCCCACTTCTAGGGATGCCACTGCCCTACATTTGTGGTGTTGTTGATCCCTTGAGGTTGTCGTTGCCTCCATCTCGTCGGCATGTGTATAGTGGCATCAAGTTCTTGTGAGGTTTATGCCTTCCGAGACTCTATGGCTTTTCAAATCTGTAAAATCTGCAATCAAAGTAAGCACATGTGCTTTGTATAATAATATCATGTACCTTTTGCATCTCATATCTTCTAAGGATTAATTCTTATGAGGATTTGATGT
>NW_018242966.1:0-1834 GCF_001263595.1 Phalaenopsis equestris
ACTTCAGATGGAGCTCGATCTGCGGTAGGTCTACGAAGAGGGTTAGCGTTAGGAGGTTTTGTTTGGGTTATGGTAGTTTGGTTTTGGTAATTTTTAAGGAGCTGTTTGGTAGCAGGATTTAACCTAATTCCTGCCAAACAGCAAAAGGACAGCTTTAGATCCTACGGGATCTTTGATTCGGTTTATCCTCCGGTTTTTCTTAAATCTTGATTTAGGTGGTCTTTGTTAGCACACTTTTAAGAGGATTTTTGTTAAGGTTTAACATAAATTTGACAAATGCAAAAAAAAAAAAAAAAAAAAAAAAAACACCCGAGTTAGATACAAAGTTTAGCTAAATCCATTATCTTCTACTTCACAACGTAAATCCCGATTTTTTGAATAATTGGATTTAAGGGATTTAAGGAGGAGAAGATAATGAAATTACACATAAAATTGTATAATTTAATAAAATTTTAATTGTTTATTAATTAACTTAATAAACAATTATCTATTAGTAAATAAATAAATAAGACTATTATTTGATCAATTATTAGTTTTGTAAAATTTTATTAATAATTATACCATTAATATATAATATTATTGTGTGTCGGAAGATACATGGCCATAGAGTAATGAATTATTACTTTAGCATTGAATGAAAAATCATCATATACTCAGATAATTTAAAAAAAATACGTAGGGGGAGACACCTCAATTTTTATATGGAAATCATTGAAAAAGGAAAAAATACAGGACTCAGTCTATTCAAAATAATTCACTATAAATTGTGAGTATACCGGTCAACTCTCTCCTGAATTAAAAAAATGTAAACTTATAAAATTAATCATTGTAAATGTACAATAGTAGTTCATCAATAACAGTTGTAGTTTGACTGTAATAAATGTGGTTCTCAGTGATAGTGTGCTGCAAGAGTCATAGTTATTTGCTATGGAGACATAAGTTTATCATGAATATTATAAACGGTGGTTGTAACGTCAGCTTGCAATATAAGTTATAATATGGAGCCTTATGGAACGTATATGGTTGCTTCAGAAGCGTCGGTTTACCACAAAGATCGTAGTAGGAAGCAACGGGATTGGTCATGTAGATCGTAGTTTGTCAAATATTCCATAATGGCGAGCTATGATGATGGCAGAAGATTGCAAAAGCCGGAGTCGGAAACTACACGAGTTATGGACCACTTAAGTCGTAGTTGTTCACATAAGCCGTAGTGTTGAACTGCAGTGACGTTCGTAGGCTGTAGCAGTCGAAATCGGCAGTTACATGAGTGGTGAGCTTGTGATGACGCACGTAGGTTGTAAAGGCTGAAGTTGGTAGTTGCATAAGTTGGGAACCACATTAGTCGTAGTTGTTCATGTTCGCCATAGTGGTGAGAGCTGTGATGACATCCGTAGGCCACCGAAACTAGAGTCCGGAGCTGCACGAGCTGTGGATTACGTAAGCCGTAATTATTCACATAGGTCATAGTGATGAGCTGTGATGTGTCCGTAGACTGCAAAATCCAAAGTCAGGACTTGCATAAGCTGAGGAAGGCATAGGTCATAGTTAGACACGTAGACTGTTGTGGTGAGTTGTGATAACATCATTAGGTTGTAGGAGTCGGAGTCGAGAACTGCATGAGTTGTGGATCTCGTAGGCCATAGTAGTGAGTTGCAAGGAAAAAAATTTAGAAGTTCGAAGGAAGTCGCCATTTTTGGATTGTATTGTTACATCGCCTTTGAGAGGCATTGTATTGTATGTGAGGTATGTTTTTATACTGTCATTGGGGTGTGTTGTTGCTAGGGCTGTAAACGAGCCGAGCCTGAGCGACCCCAGGCCCGGCTCGGGTTTGGCT
>NW_018242966.1:2291-3799 GCF_001263595.1 Phalaenopsis equestris
GCGACCACCGAGCCAAATTGACAGCCCTAGTCGTTGCACCGTATTAGGGGTGCATTGTTACACCGTCTTCAGAATAAATGTTGCACTGCATTTGGGGCATTAAAGTTCATTGTTACATCGTCATTAAGATTTGTCATTGTACTTCATTCGGGGTACATTATTTTATAGTTTTCCAGAGGCATCATTGCTTTATATATGAGATGCAATGTCCTACAGGATGTCTCATTACTCTACAATGTATGCTGTGATGACGTACATGGGGTGTGTTGTTGCATCGTAGTGGTAAGTTGCGATGACGTCCATAGACCGTAGAGGTCAGAGCTAGGAGTTGCACTAGTTATGGATCATGTAGGTCGTAGTTGGTCACGTTGATCTTTATGGTGAGCTATGATAATATTATTAGACCACAAGTGTCGGAGTCGTAACCTGCATGAATCGTGGATCACATTGGTCATAATGGTGGGCTGTTAAGTGAGAATTTTAGGAGTGGAGAAAGTTGTTGTCTTCGCGGTGTATTGTTACATCGTCTTTGAGAGACGTCATTGCATCTTACATGGGGTGCATTGTTGCACTGTCATCGAGCTGTGTCATTGCATTATTCGGGGTGCATTGTTATATCGTCTTTGGGTGGCGCTGTTGCATCATATGTAGGGCGTGTTGTTACACCGTCATTGAGGTGTTTCGTTGCATCATATTCAGAGTACATTGTTACATCGTTTTTGGGAGGCATCGTTGTTTTATATGTCGAGTGCGTTGTTCTGCAGGATATCTCGTTAATCTACAATATACGCTGGGATTTCTCAACGCACATCATGAGTCCACAATGGGTTTCATTGCAATGAGTCAGCGGCGGCTGGCGGCTGTCGAAAGTGGCCGGTGGGCAATAATCAACAATGGTTGGTGGTTGCAAGAATAGGATGTAATCATTGGATCTACAATGCAAAAACAATGTTAGACTTCAGCTCTTCATCTAAATTTCAGTTTTCTTCTGGTTCAAGGTCTCCCACCCTCCTCCCAAGAGGGGGTTTGACTCTATTTATAATCCGGGAGAGATTTTTTTGTAAATAGTGAATGAATTCATATCATTCTATCGAACGATCCGGAGAGATTCCCTCGATCGAGTGACATTTGGTGAACATATGTGCCTTAATGATGTTAAAATTTAACGATTTTGGGCTCCTTGGATTTGTCTCGTCAAGGTGCTCAATTTGGTCATAAGCTTATCATATTTTAAATTTGTCTGACCTTCAAATTATGTATTGAAAGCTTTTAAAAGTGGTTTAATGACTTGATTTGGGTTTGATTTGACTCAAATTGGTCTAATTTGGTAGCATCGGATTCGTCTGGTCAAGTCGTCAGTCTACCTATATGTTTGCTGAAATTGAAGTTTTGCATGATTTTTAATTGAAGTAGGAATGTTCCTTGTTAAAAATTTATCTCGAGATTCATGTCAAGCTTTTCGAAACCCATGCTGAATGATAAATTTGTTGATAATGTATAAAATATTA
>NW_018242967.1:0-492 GCF_001263595.1 Phalaenopsis equestris
CTAATAAACGTTAGTTTTTTGTTTTCTTCAGTCCCAAAATTTACTTCCTTCAGTTCGTCCATTATTGATTTGATTTCTTCTTCAAATTATGGTGGTACATTTTTTATTGGAATGTCATATGTTTCCTCAAAATCAAGTTCTTCGGTGACAACTAGACAAAATTTTGTATCATCTAAAGGTTCTAGGGTATCGAACCCTATACTTACTTTATAATTGTGATTTCATTTACTATTATTCAATAATTGTTCAAAAATATAATATTGGTTCAAGGACCATTGTTTAGACATTAAACTATTTTGATATGTTTTTGAACACATGGAGAGTAAAGCTCAAAAAGGATTTTCATTAATTTCATAAAATTATCATCTGTTAATTTTACATCTGTCTCAGAACTAGAAAAAGAAGAATCGAGTCAAAATATTATAGGTTTCTTATCTTCACTATGTACTTCTTCGATCACTAAGTTCTCAATTTTTTATGAAGAAATTGGAG
>NW_018242968.1:0-408 GCF_001263595.1 Phalaenopsis equestris
TATCTATAACCTCATCAAACTGGGTCAATTTGATTTTACCTATAACTAATTGGGTGCCTAGATATTTAAAAGGAATGCTGATGGTAGAAAAGCCTGTGAAATTTGACATCCACTGCCTGATTGGAACAGGAACTCTCTTGCTTGCAAGGATCTGGCATTTTTCCTTATCAACTTTCAGCCAAGATACCTATTGAAATTTGTTCAAGCACTCATCAAGGTATCTAGTTACAGCCTTGGTTGCCCTTGTGAAAATGAGAATATCATCAGCATAAAGAAGGTGACTTATATCCATCTTAGCTCTGTTGTGATAGACATTGAAACTTTTCCTTTTCTCCTGGCCATCAATGAGTTTTGATAGATAATCAAAGACCATAATGAAAATAGTTGGGGAGAGAGGCTCCCCTTGTT
>NW_018242969.1:0-265 GCF_001263595.1 Phalaenopsis equestris
AGGCAAACATAAAAATGTCACAAAATTAATAATCAAGATTGAAGTTATGGCTCAATGTCATGAAGTTTTTTAAGACTACTCTGGCCATACGAAACTTACATGAAGTTTTTTAGAATTTTCTAAGCCACATACAATTTTCTATAATTATTTGAGTAGACAATGCATAAGAACTTAGAAAATTAAGATCTCTGTTCAGAGATCTCCTATGTCTTAACAAAAATGCTCAAATTGTGCACCTAGACAGAGGCTAACATATATAAAAAAT
>NW_018242970.1:0-488 GCF_001263595.1 Phalaenopsis equestris
GTCGTGGAGGAAGTAGGGGTGGAAGTAGTGTGGTGGAGGAATATGAGGGTGGTAAGCAGCTAAGGTGAAAGGTAGGAAAAGATGTAGTGGAGAAGTGAAGAAGATTGGGAGTTTACAACACCAACTCGGAGCAGGATACAGCTGAAGCACCACCTGTCGTCGAATATATCCCTAACAAGAGAGAAGAGACTCCACACAAGATATTAAAAGACCACTCTACTAGAATCAACTCCCTGGACACAGAGGACAATAATTTATAGATTCCCGCTAGACAAAGAAAACTTCTACACAAAGAAAGAGGGTGGAAAGTAAAAAGAATCCAGAAAAACCCAATATTGCATAGTCAGCATCTTCCTGAATTGAGTAGGTTTGCGATCCCTCACCAACCCTCGCACGGGTTCGTAATTCTGCCCACCCCACTGTTCCCGCGAAGATTTGCGTGCCTTCTATCCTGAAGAAACGACGCGCCACGCATTGGGGTACATTTA
>NW_018242971.1:0-246 GCF_001263595.1 Phalaenopsis equestris
TCTCAACATATTTTACTTTGGTCAGCCTACAGTCCTGAGGGAGTAGAATGAGGGTCTACGATCTCAAGAGCTGAGGTGGGAGTAAGATAGAGGCTTATAGTCCTGAGGGAGTAGAATGGAGGTATATGGTCCCAAGTGCTGAGATGGGAGTAGGATGGAGGCCTACAATCTCGAGGGAGTAGAATGGAGGTCTAAGGTTCCAAGTGCTGAGGTGGGAGTAGAGAAGAGGCCTACGGTCGCAAGGGA
>NW_018242972.1:0-533 GCF_001263595.1 Phalaenopsis equestris
GCATATAGTTGCTTCAAGTGTATTGTTTGGCCACATAAGTCGTAATAAAAAGCTGCAAAAGCAGTGAGTTACGTAAGTTGTAGTTTGTCACATATGTCATAGTGATGAGCTACGATGATGTCTGTAGGCTACAAGTGCTCTAGTCGAGAGCTGCACTACATATGAACCACATACAGTTCATAGTTGGTCACGTAGGCCATAGTGGTGAGTTGTGACGATGTTTGTAGGCCGCGTGGGGGCCGATTCATGAGTTGCACGAGCTGTGAGCCATATAGGTCGTAGTTGGTCACGTAGGCGGTAATGGTGAGTTGTGATGACGTCTATAGGCAGCGTGGGGGCGGATTCACGAGTTATACAAGCTGTGAGACATGTAGACCGTAGTTAGTCACTTGATTCTCATGTATTTACACATTTAACATCTATACTTCAAATTTTAAATATAATTTTTAAGAATGAAAATAGATATTTTTTATATGATATGAAATAATTGAAAGGAATAAATATCAAATATACAATTTAGGTGTTAAATATGT
>NW_018242973.1:0-868 GCF_001263595.1 Phalaenopsis equestris
CACTTGCTTGTCTGAGGTTGTCACTGCTGACTAGAGAAATTTAGTTCATTTTCTATTTGTTTGGCTTCAACTAGAATGAGAAATCACTAATTGTGAATGGCGTTTAAGCCAACCTCAATTGATCTTTGAGGTTGAACAAAATCTATGACACTTTTTCTTCTGGGTACTGATATAGTGAGGTGTATATATGAAAAGAGAAGTGAATTCTGGCTCATATTGTATAGTGATTTGGACTCCTAAGTTAGATTAAAAATTTTATCTTGTAGCACTAATCAGGCGGAAAGCAGAATAAACCAATATTTAAAGACTTTAATAAATTCATTTCACTGACTCTGGAAAAGATCTTAGCTGAAATTTTTCTCTATGCTGCACCTACCACCACCTCTCTGCTTTATCTTCTAGCATGCGAGTGGCTAACACCACTCTTCGCTTTTCAAGGCAAATCGTACTATTCAAAGTCTTCCCATTCTTCAATGGCCAATCATCAATAATTGTTGGGTCGCTAGCACTCTTGAATACAGATGACTTAAAAGACTGAAAGATTTTTAAATGTTGATCAACTTATGTCCTAATTTCATATTAGAGATTTGTAGTTGTGGAAGATCTTTTGATAGCAATCATTTTGTCGACCACTTTTGATATCAATTGAATGATTTCCCATAGCTCAGTTGCTCTGGTTTCCTTATTTGCTCTATTTTGATTATTATTGATGCCCAAAATATTTTCAGATCTTAATTCTTACTCTGCACCTGGCCTAAGAGACTTGCCCTCATTACTTTTTGATTCTCCTTCAGACATATTCATCAATATTGGCAACAATTATTATTCAAATACAATTTATCATATAATAATTTATCATACATGCATG
>NW_018242974.1:0-283 GCF_001263595.1 Phalaenopsis equestris
TTTCCTTGTTTGAAACAGAAAAAATCCACTGTTTGAGCTTGCTTATCTATTCTGTTTGTAGCTGATTTTAGTTTTTTCTCATGTTTTGTGAGTTTGCTGTCACCTCCTACTTTATCTGCTGTGATGTTGTCTACACTCTGCAAGGGAATGGGATGATTGATTGCTTCCATTAAAGTGGGCCATTAAAGTGAATTATGGGTAAAATTGTTGTCAATAAATTGCTTCTCAATAAAAAGTTGAACCAAAATGAGGTTGGAGGTGAAGTGCAAGGTCAAGAACTTAA
>NW_018242975.1:0-409 GCF_001263595.1 Phalaenopsis equestris
TGTGGTAGCTGAGGTGGATGGTAACATCAAATAGCAGAGCATTGCGTGTCCATTTGGAGCCGCCGTAGGCTGAGGTGGCGTCGCATAGGAAAGGTAGAAAAATACGGATTTTTTGAATTATTTTAAATGCCTAAACTTCAAAAATCCATATCTTTCTCTAGTAAAATCATAAAAATAAAAAAAAAATGCCCTCTTGCTTAGTGAATAGAGGACAATAATGTGTACAAAAGATAAAAATTAATTTCTTATTCACTAATTTTTAATGAATTAAATATCCTCTGTGGTATTTCAATTCTCCAGAACTAAACAATGTACTATGGCTTGAAGTTTTAAGGGTTTGTTCCTCATGTCAAAGGCTATATTTTCTTATTTTCCTAAGGTCAGAGGACATTTCCATGCTTCTAGCCCT
>NW_018242976.1:0-1318 GCF_001263595.1 Phalaenopsis equestris
CAGCTAGTAGCAAATATGCATAATATCATTCCATGCTACTGAAATTTACTAGTGATGCTACCTGTGTCAATCTGATGAAAATAAAAGTATGTTACTCTCACACACACACTGTGAAATGAGGTAGAGAAACAAAAAGAATGAGAATGTAATGTGAGCCATGTTTTTTTTAACCTCAAAGGTAGTTGTAAATATGTCTAATTTCATTCAAAGCCAATGAAATTTACTAGTGGTATCACCTGGGACATTCTAATGATAAGAGAAGTATATTTCACACACACACACTGTGAAATGAGGCAGAAATAGAAAGAATGAGACCGTGATGTGAACCATGTTTTTTCTTTTTTTTTCCTCACAACTAGTAGCAAATAAGCATAACATCATTCCATGTCATTGAAATTTACTAGTGGTACCACCTATGGCATTCTGATGAAAAAAGAAGTATATTTCTCACACACAAACATTGTGAAATGGACATAGAAGAATAAAGAATGAGACAGTTATGTGAGCAATATTTCTCCTTTTTTTTATCACAACTAGTTGCAAATATGTATACTTTCATTCCCAGCCATTGAAATTTAATTAAGGCCCCACAGTCAGTAGCAAAGATGTATAATGTGATTTGAATCCATTGAAATTTTACTAGTTGTACCACTTGCGGCATTCTGATGAGACGAGCATTTTATTTCTCTAACACACACTGTAAAATGAGGCAGAGAAGTAGCAACAATGAAACAGCGATGTGAGCCATTTTTTTTTTCCCACAGCTAGTAGCAAATATATTTAATATCATTATATGCCACTAAAATTTACTATTGATTCCACCTGTGGCATTCTGATGAGAAGAGAAGTATATTTTTCACACACACACACACACTTTGAAATGAGACAAAATAAGAATGAGACAGTTATGCAAGCAATGTTTCTCCTTTTTTTTTTCATCACAGCTAATTGCAAATATGCAAATTTTCATTCTCAGCCATTGAAATTAACTGATGGTATCACCTATGGCATTCTGATGAGAAGAGTAATATTTTTCTCACACAAACACTCACTGTGAAATGAGTCGTAGAAGAAGAAAGAATGAGACAGTTATGTGAGCAATGTTTCTCTCCTTTTTTTGGCATCAAAGCTAGTGGCAAATATGCATATTCTCATTCTCAACCATTGAAATTAACTGGTGGTACCACCTGTGGCATTCTAATGAGCAACCACTGAATTTTACTAGTGGTACCACCAATGGCATTCTGATGAGTAGAGAAGCATATTTCACAAACACACACACGGTGAAATGAGTCATAAAAGAAGAAAGAATGAGACG
>NW_018242977.1:0-473 GCF_001263595.1 Phalaenopsis equestris
AAACTTAATTTTTAACATGTATAACATTCAGTACAAAAATTATAAGCAGAAAAAAAAATAATTCAAAAATTCTATCTACCCTAAATGTATATCAGAAGCATCTAAAAGTATTTATCAGGACAAAACAATATGCAGCAGAAGTAAATCTAAACTAAACATGCTAGAATGAAATTAAACTAAAAAAAAGTCTAACAAGCATGACAGGTGATGCAGAAAATCGAGAAAATTGATATTAAATTAATAATAATGATGAAATGTAACCCAAACAATAATGTAACTTTAATGAAAATAATTTATCCTTAAAACCCCTTTTAAAGCCCCAATTCCCTTTTACATATAACGCAAGTATATGTATCGTTCAAGTAGTACAAGGTTCTAATGGAGTCCTAAATATCAATCCCACAGTGAAGCTGGAAATATATATAAGCTAAATATTTGTATTCTATTATAAATTAAAAATAAAAACAAAGTAA
>NW_018242978.1:0-554 GCF_001263595.1 Phalaenopsis equestris
GTAATCTAAATTAGGAAATTCACAATAATAAAGAATATCTACTATACTAATTTCAAATATTTAAACTGCTATCATAATTAAATTATCAACTACTAGCAAAACAGCAAAATAAAGTTAAACTATAACTACCAAACTATGTTTCTATGATGAAGTTATAAAATATGAGAAAACATCTTTCCCACTACAATGAGTTTTTGGTTAAGTGATAGAGATAAATTGTTTGAATTTGTAATGTGCCAAATATGAGCAATTTTAATTCTCTACCCTTAGTCAAGTGTTATAGAGAATCGTTGGCTAATATCAGGTTTAGTCTCTAAATCAGGGTTAGGCTGGGAGGATGCTGGCTCTCACTCTAGAGCTCCCACTTCCCTTTCCATGAAGGCTAAGTCTCGCTTTAGTTCTTAAACACTAAGACCAAATTGGGTATTCTAGTCTGTCACCCTAAAATATCCAATTCTTCACCTAGTAATATATATATTTTCCTATTTATTTGAACCCAATTTTATTAACAAAATAATCTTTCATAGAATTGAATGTGATTCTCACTTTATTGT
>NW_018242979.1:0-1108 GCF_001263595.1 Phalaenopsis equestris
AAAAAATAAAAAAAGAAAATGATAAAAAAATAATAATAATAAAAGTTTCTCAATCAATATGAATAAAAGTTGATATAAACTAAAACAATGATAAATTAATGTGCATGATATAATATTACTGCATGAAAACAAGCAATCATGTATTATACTCTAATAAATGTTTTTCAAGAAGTACTAAAAGAATAAAATAGAAATTAAACTCCCAAAATTATGTCTCAAAAAATAAAATAAAAAATAAAAAAAAATTGATATACAACATATTTATGGTGCTTCATCGAAAGTCGTTGTCTCCCCAAAAGCATCTAAATCCACATGTTCAATTACTTCATCTATACTATAAAAAAATTCACTTGCATTCATAAATCAAATTTATAGAATAATATTTTTCATCAAAACAAACAAATGAAATATAATTAAATACTTACTGCTTGTTTATGTATTAGTTTCCTTATTCAGCTCTTGAGTAAAAGGAAATGCATCATCTTTATAAATTTTATTTTCTAGATCGCCATAATTAAGTTTAGTAGCACATTCATCTTCAACAATCGAAAAAAATATAACTTCAATGCTTGTGTAATCCAATAGATCATAATTTTTTTTCATGAGAACAATCTATGCATTAACATCATAAATTATACTCATAGTAAAAAGTAATATGAAGCATAAAAATATAAAAATATTAGCAAGCATACATATTCTTTAAATTAAGATTGTATCCAACATATACTAAATCATTTAATCGTTGTTGTTCTAAATGATTTCTACATTCATAATGAATTTGGTAAAAAAGAATCAAGTTTCTTTCACAATCAGATGAAGCAAAAGTTTGGCTAAGAATATGATATCTAACTTTTAAAAAATTGGAGCACTAGAACCAAATATTTTCCACCATTTATCTTAAAATTTTAATAATGATTAACTTTAAAAACAAACAAACAACAACAAAGCCTTAATCCCACTACGTGGGGTCGGCTACATGAATCTTTTTTTCTCCATTGTTTAGGGTTTAGGGTCATATTTTCATTTAGTTCTATTAAATTAAGTCTTCCTAGGTCTACCTCTGCCTTTGCCTTCCTTAACACAAGTTGAATCTAAAACATCTACTCTC
>NW_018242980.1:0-2238 GCF_001263595.1 Phalaenopsis equestris
CAATTTCCCTGCTCTCAGCCACACATAGCCACCACCTAGAGCCAATTTCACCACTAAAATTTGCCCTAAAATGAGAATACTTTCTGTCACAACTCTACAGTGTAAAAAACTTTAAATTTACTTGCTCCTCACCATCTCTAGAGTGAGAGGAGTTTATCCGCCACAAAATCCCCATCATAGAGAGCCTCTAGCATTACCCTGGACCAACACCTGAGGATGGCTTTGATCAAAATTAAACCTAGACATTTCACCACAGCACAAGAGCTCATCTGAATGTTATTTGGACTCCTCTCAAGTTTCTCTAACCATCTAATTGAGGCCTCACCCCTCAAACAAAGGTATTGAACTCTCTCCTCAAATCAGGCTTAATTTGGTTTACCATGCGTATATACTATATTTCATGCCATATAAACCATATAAATGTGTTCATATTTAGTAGATAAAGGTGAAGGAACAAACCCCATGTGATTTGGTTGAGTATCAAGAGAGATCTTAAGGTTTGAATTTGACCAGCTCTCGGATTAGGGAGATTAACGATGATGAACGGATAACATTCATTTCTGCATTTTTTTCAATGAATGCTAGTGATGGAGTCAGACACCAAGATGGAGCGATACAGTGGGCTGACGAGGCAATTACATGGCTGGAGACATCAAATGGCGGATCGCCGTGTGGAAAGCTTGAGGCGTACGAGTATCCAGTTAGCACTACGCGTTTAGATAGATAAATAGGGATTTTATTGAAATATTTAAATGCCAGATCTTTGAAAATCCATAACTTTGCATAAAAAATATAAAAGTAAAATAAAAATACCCTCTTGCTCAGTGAACAGAGGAGAATAATGTTTACTAAAAATAAAACATATTGGTTGACTCTGATTTTTCATTAACTAAATAGTCTCTATGGTATTTTAATTTATTTTGATTAAATATTGCTCACTATGGCCTGAGATATTTAGGGTTTGTTCCTTAGAACAGAGGAGATGTTCTCTGAGTTTTCCAAGGTCATAAGGAATCTCTACCTAATTTCAAGCTTAGATGGCTATTCTGGCTTAAATAAATTAATTAAATTAAAATATCACTTAAAAAAATTACGAGATAAATTTTAGTAGGTTCCCTATGATCAAAGGAGCTTAGAAAAATATCATGATGGTTAGAATATTTTTTGTACATTTCTATATTTAATTAAATGTTTATATACTGTATTAAATTATTTAAATTTAATATTAACAAAAAATTACTAAAATCAAATCCACATTATGTAGAAAAATTATTTTAACCCCTTGTAAAAATTTGAAAATTATTTGATTAAGTTTAAGTAATAAAGTTGATTTTATAAAAAAAATTTTTTTTTGTGCAAAAATAATTATATATTTTGCGCAACCAAGTAGTTCTTCTTCCAGAAATCATTTGAATATCCCATATTTAAAGTCATCCACTAAGTTGATCCACTAAGCTGAAAGATCCCATATTTAAAGTCATCCACTAAGTTGATCCACTAAGCTGAAAGATCCCATATTTAAAGTCATCCACTAAGTTGATCCACTAAGCTGAAAGATCCCATATTTAAAGTCATCCACTAAGAACTAGGGGATATTCAACTGCTTGGATTTATCATGTCAAAGGTAACCAGAAATCATTTGAAATGTCACTAAACATAAAACGTCCTTTTGAATTTATGGGAGTCCTTTGAAGGAGGTAACCAACGGCTATTAATGAGATCTCCTCGATTTCAATGGGTTTTACAACTGGTTTAAGCAAAGTAAATTCAAAAGAAAATAGTGCTACCAGTATGAGGGAACTGTGGGATCCTAACAGTTGTCGTTCTAATCAACTTTAACCCCCCATAAAGATTGAAGTTCGAACTTGTCATTTAAACCCTTAAACCTTAGACTTTAGGACCGCTACTTCATTGAGGAGCCTGATGCTAAGTTTGTGGGTAGCCTTCTACAACAGCAATCCACATAAGCATGATGAGATATGACAACACAACTTTTATTAGAATTAAACAACAAGTCATAGGATTTTGAGGTCGTCTGCCTAATGCAACATAAATCCTCAAATTTTTCTTTAGGACTACGTATGGATCTGCTATACAATTTAAAACCTAACTTATTTTAGAATTTGACGTTGTCATTCATTATGACCTAATTTCTCAGATCTTCAATGCTATTTGTGCGACTGTCTCGTATAATTGTAAGCGCAAATTAATAAAATTGGTAGGATGTAACATTTAAAT
>NW_018242981.1:0-5357 GCF_001263595.1 Phalaenopsis equestris
ATAGAGGTGCATGTAGTACTTTGTGGTGCTCACCAATTGTGTCTGATAATGAAAATGAAGATTTAGAGGCTAAAGTATTACTAGCTCGCAATGATGACCAACTACATGAAAATTGCCAAGAGTTGTCAACCGTGATAAGTGCACGGTGTGGTTCTACATTAACCTCTGAATTTTCTGCATTTTACTATCACGTCGTGGCCATCCGAGTGTTGGGGCATGATACACCTAAAATATATAAAATTTTTATACACATTTTTATACCTATTTTTGAGATATTACGCTTTAATGAAAGGTATTTGTGTGTTTTTCTTTTAGGTACTATCAAATTGATGAAAAATGCTAAAAGTAGTGAAAAATGGTCAAATTTGGAGAAAAATGAAGAAAGGTGCAAAAATGAACTAGGATGCCTAAGCTCCCAAGACTGACGCATAAGCACTAGAGGTTTTGTGCCTTAGCGTCAGGTACCCTGCGCTTAAGCGCTAGAAGTACTTATGAGATGAATTATTTATTTTAAATGGATTTTTGAAGAGGTTTTTGAAGCAACCCTTGGTAAAAACATGGCAAAATAACCCATGGTCATGAAAATTCATTTATTTGGCTTTTGAGGAGGAAACTTCTAGAATATTCATTGAATGGAGACACCTTTTTAAAGATACACCAAGGCACCTTATGGATTTTGATAAGAAAAGACTTAAATTAACCAATAGAAGAGGCCAGCCACCCACCAACTTTACAACCATCATCCATCTAAGTCATTGTAGCTGCCACCGACCACTTTTCTTTTTATTTTTAGATTTAGTTTGTATTGTGAGTGAAGGAAGAGAATTCAAAGGAACTTCAAGACATTTGGTGGCGAGGCTTTGAGATAAGTGTTTATCGTTGTGAGTACACTTGGTTTTATATTAGATTTTTTTTTTGTGCTTGGTTTAAGCTTTTAAACTCATGTGTGATTATATTTTCTCCATGAACTTTGAGTGGTTTTCTTTATCTTTTTTCCTTAAAATGATAAGTGATTAAGTGTTAAAAGAAAATTGTGTGAAGTATTAGGCCTCAATGTTGAAAGAAGTTGTAAGGATTTAAAACCTTGCACTTCATTTACTTCTTGATTTTGCCAATTAAGATGTTAATACTTATTGTGAGAACATGTAAGATCCGAGATGGTATTGTCTCAGTCAACAAATTGTTAGAATCACATATTGATTTTATGAATGAGAATGTAATTCATGGGGTTGAGTGCAAATAAATAGGGAAATAATCTTATTAGAGGACTTTAAAGTGAAGCTAAAGTCCCTAATTTGATTTATAGTTTCAGGTTTTGATACGAGATGTTAGCCCCAAGGTGGGGGGAGAAGAGGGAACTCGAGAGTGAGAGCTAGTATCTTCCCTGCTTAGCCGGTCTTAAAGACTATACAAACTATAGATTAGCCCATTTTTTTTCATAGCATTTCTATTAAGGGTAAAGAAAATTATTGCTCCTATTTGACACAACACACTTAGAATACTTCCACAACAAAATTTCTCTACTTATTAGTGATTCATGAAATGAAAATAGATATTTTATTTATATAACTTTCATCTTGCAAGTACTTGGTTGAGTTAGTTAGTTGCTTACTTTATTTTCATAAACCAAAAAAAATTACATAAAAGAATCAAATTTTCATTCATATTTTAGTACCTTAAGTTTAGATAAGAATATTTTGCTCAGTAGAATATTGTCATCTAAAATTTCTAAATTTTTAAATTCTTAAAAAGCATATAGTTATTTTCCATGTGGGTTCAATATTTGGAACATAATAAGAAAGTCTTATATTGCTTGACAACGATACGTATACTTGCGTAGTATCCCATATTTAAAATTATAATTATATTCTTATTTGTTTCATAGTGGAAAACATACCTAGCTAGCTTTCGATCAAGTTTTTGACTTCGTTGCAAATTAAGAATAACTAATAAGGAAATTAAGCATATAATAGCATATATCAGATTTTACATCTATATAAAAAGTCGGGATTAAATTTTTTGTACTACTGTAGGGGAAAAATACAAAAATATATGAAAAAAAATAAAAATTTTCACAAAGAAGTTTTAGAAACAAAAATTTCTATTTTTACAAAGTCTTATTTAAACCTTAAAGTTTATTTTAGGAATATTGTTGTGTCATTTTTATATAAAGTTATTCTTTTTGTGTTTTAATTTTTATTTTATTTTATTTTATTTTATGTGTTTTATAGTAATGTATGCGTAGTTTAGGTTCCACAGGACTAGTTCCTTATGATTCTGAATTAGAAAGAAGTATTAGAAAAATTAAAAAATTAAAAAAAGTAAAAAAATTACTAAAAATTTTCAAGAAATGGAAAATCAAAATAATCAAAATGTTGAAGAGTTTAGACCTTTAAGGGATTATGTAAACCCTAAGGTGGAAGAAATTTATTGTAGTATTCAAAAACTTGCTTTAGTAGCAAATTCATTTGACCTTAAACATGTTATTATCCAAATGATATCAAATAATCAGTTTGGGGGAGAACCAACCGAAGATCCAAATTTACATCTTGCCAATTTTCTAGAATTATGTTCAACATTTAAATATGATGGTGTATTAGATGATGCTATAAGACTTAGATTATTTCTTTTTTCACTGAGGGATAAGGCTACGATATGGTTACAATGGTTATCGCCTGGATCCATAAATACTTGGAGTGATTTAGCACAGAAATTCCTTGCTAAATATTTTTTTACCATAAAAAACTACGAAGCTAGAAATAATATTACATCTTTTTATCAGTTTGAAGGGGAACCTATTTATGAAGCATAAGAACGATTTAAAGAACTCTTAAGAAAGTGTCAACACCATGTTATACCAGATTTTTTAATAATTCAAACATTTTATAATGAATTAGTTGGATCTCTTAGATCTATTATTGATGCCGCTGCTGGTGGTTCATTGATGTCAAAATTATTTCATGAAGCTTATGATTTAATTAAAGAGATGGCTACAAATAATTTTTAATGGCCTTCTACAAGGGTAATTCTTAAGAAAGTAGCCAATATTCACGAAACTGATGTTTTTGTCATGCTAGCAAATTAAGTTGCAGCAATTTCAAGGAAGTTAGACCAATTTGGAATGAATTTTTCACAGCCAATTCTCAAGATTGAAGAGAATTCATTAGGTCAAATGGTAGATTCTCAAGCAATATTAGAGACTTTGAATGTCATAAACAATAAGAAGAATAACTCATGCTCAAACTATTATAACCCATGTTGAAAGAGCCATCCCAACTTTAACTGGAACAATGCTTTAGGTGGTAATAATCAACAATGGTGGAACAATCGAGTAAACCCTTGGGAAACTGGAACAACCAAGGGAATAGTAATTATAGACATCTTTATCCTTCAAGTTTTAACAGTAATTCACAATTTAAGGAGAAGAAGTTATCTATAGAAGAAGTGGTGTTACAAATGGGAAATCAGTTACAATGTTAAAAAGCTACAATTAGTAATATTAAAAGTCAATTGGGACAAATAGCAAATTCATTAAGTAATAGATCCCATGGAACACTTCCTAGTAATACAGAAATAAATCTGAAAGACCAGAATAAGCGCAAGGCGCAAGTAAAAGCGCAAGTAAAAACTGTTCAACTCAGAAATACAAGAGAATTGGAAGGTAGAATTCAAAAAGAGACTGAAGTAGAGAAAGAAGACATTAAAGAACCAAAAGAGAATGCTTCATAAGGTTTAGAGAGACATATTTCTCTAATTAAAGTTGATTTGGAATAACCACCACCTCCATTTCCTCAGAGGCTTCGGCAACAAAGGTTGGATAAGCAATTTTCAAAATTTCTGAAAATGTTTAAGAAGCTTACAATTAATATTTTATTTGGTGAAGCTCTAGAACAAATGCCAAGATATGTGAAGTTTATGAAGGATATTCTTAATAGGAAAAGGAAGTTTGAAGATAATGAGACTGTTGCACTTAGTGAAAAGAGCAATGCTATAATTTAGAAAATGCTTTCTGAAAAGCTTAAAGATCCTGGTAGCTTTACAATTCCATGTGCAATAGGAGATAGATCTTATGGAAAAGCTTTATGTGATTTAGAAGAAAGCATCAATCTTATGTCATTATCAATATTCAAAAGATTGGGATTAGGAGAAATAATGCCTACTACTGTAACTCTACAATTAGCAGATCGATCAATAACCTAGCCTAAAGGAGTTATAGAAGATGCCCTAGTGAAAGTGGATTAGATTGATTTCATTGTGTAGATATGGAGGAAGATAAAGAGATACCTATCATTTTGGGAAGGCTTTTCCTAGCCATAGGAAGAGCAATGATAAATGTGTAGAAAGGAGAATTAACTATGCGTGTCAATGATCAAAAACTTACATTTAATATTTCTAATTAAATGAAATGCCCTGCAAAAAGGTAAAGATGATGAATTCTATAGAATGGATGCTATAAGATACTTAAGTGAATGTCATTTAAAAACAACTCATGAAGAGAAATCTGAGATGAAAGAGTTGGAATACAAGCAAGAAGAGGAATTGAAACAATATGATGATTTATATAAGGAAGACTCAAGTTATGTTCAATAAATATTTGAAGTTTTGGACACAACAGAAAAGATACATCTTTTTGTCAATCAATTGAAAAACCACCTGAGCATGAATTGAAGTTGCTTCTTGAACATTTGAAGTATACCTATTAGGTGATTCCTCTACATTGCTTGTTATAATTTCCTTAAAATTAAGTATAGAAGAAGAAGAGAGTTTGATGAAAACTATAAAGAGTTATAACAAAGCCTTTGGATGGAAAATAGTTGATATAAAAGGAATCAATCCTTCAAATTGTATGCATAGAATTCATATGGAAGAGAACTGCAAACCCAGGGTCGATCCTCAAAGGAGATTGAATCCTATTATGAATGAAGTTTTTTAAGAAAGAAATTCTAAAGTTGTTAGATGCTGGAATTATCTACCATATTTTAGATAGTGCATGAGTTAATCTAATTCATTGCATTCCTAAGAAAGGAGGAGTGATTGTCACTTTGAATAAACATAATGAGTTAATACCAACAAGATAAGTCACAAGATGGCAAATATGCATTGATTATAGAAAATTAAATCTCGCTACTAGGAAAGATCATTTTCAACTACCCTTTCTAGATCGAATACGCACCAAAAGAAGTTATGAGATGAATTATTTAATTTGAACGGTTTCTTAAAGAGGTGTTTGAAGCAAACCTTGGTAAAAACGTGGGAAATAGCCCATAGACATGAAAATTCATTCATTTGGCTTTTGAGGAGGCAACTTCTAGAAAGTTTATTAAATGGAGACACCTAATGAATTAGTTGGATCTCTT
>NW_018242981.1:10432-12213 GCF_001263595.1 Phalaenopsis equestris
ATGAGATATTAAATTTTCCAAATCCTTAGAAACATGTTCTTTAGGTCTTTTAGTTTCCTTTTTTTCTCTCACAACTTCTTTCTCTTTTCTAACCACACCCTCTATCTCTCTTCCACTTCTTAATTAGACAGCGCCTATGTGTTCATCATTTTTCTCTTTAGGGTTGATCTCAATATTGCTAGGAAGTGTTCCTTAGGGTCTATTGCTAAGTGAATTAGCAATTTATCCTAGTTGATTCTCTATATTTCTAATTGCAGCATTTTGACCTTGCAACTGGTTTCCCATTTGCAATACCACTTGTCTTCTTATCCTTAAATTTTTTATCATTGTTAGATTCTGGTGGATATGAAGATCTATAGTTTATGTTCCCCTGATTGTTCCAACTTCCATTAGGATTTGCATGATTATTTTCCCATTGTTAGTTTCCACCCCTAGTAGTATTACGCTAGTTAAAATTAGGATGGTTCTTCCAACCTAGGTAGTAAAAGTTAGAATACAATTTGTTTATGGTATTTAAAGTCTCATATGATAACTTAGAATCAATCATATGTCCTAATGAACTTTCCTCACTTACTAGAGTAAATTGAGGTTGTTTCATTCCAAATTGGTCCAACTTCCTTGATATTGCAGCAACCTGAGATGCAAGAATTGCAATAGCATCTGTATCATAAACACTGGCTACGTTTTGAGGATTTACCCTTGCAGAGGGCCATTGAAATTCATTTGTATCCATTTCTTCAACTAACACATATGCTTCATCAAATGAGTTTGACATAAATGATCCACCAGCGGCAGTGTCAATTATAAACCTAAGGGATGCTACTAACCCATTATAAAAAAATTGAATGATTAACCAATCGAGTAGAGCATGGGGTGGACACTTTCTTAGAAGTTGTTTAAATCTTTCCCAGGCTTCGTATATTGATTCCCCTTTATACTGACAAAATGATATAATATTTTTTCTAAGTTTAGTTGTCCTTGAAGGTGGAAAATACTTAGCTTGGAATTTTTGAGTTAGTTCCTCCTAGTTTTTAATAGAGCTAGGTGTTAATGAGTATAACCACATTTTAGCCTTATTCCTTAGTAAGAAAGGAAAAAGCCTTAGTCTAACAGCATCATCTAACATGCCGTTAGAACGAAATATAGCAAAAAATTCTAGAAAATTTGATAAGTGTAAATAGGGATCCTCCGAAGGAGTTCCCCAAATTGGTTGTTCTGCACAAGTTGGATAATCGCTAGATTTATTTCAAACAAGCTAGCTTCTACGACATGGGTTTGTATACTTAAGTGAATTTCATCTATCGTAGGATTTATATAATCCCTCAATGATTTATGATGATTTTCCAAGTTATTATATTGAATGTTTTCCATTTCCATTTCTAGTTTTTCAAGTCCATGTTTTTTTTATTTTTTTCTTTTTTTCTAACTCAGGATCATAAGGCACACGTCCTGCAGATCCTTTGCTTCACATACCAACACAATAAATAATGCATTAACAATTAAACAAATAAAACAAAAAATATATTCAACACAACAAAATATTTTCACAACCACTTTTGTTTTTACACAAACTAATTTTTCATAATACTTTTTTCAAACAAAAAAAAATAAACACTTTTCACACAAAAATAGTTTTTACGACAATACAGTTTTCCAAGCCTAAGCCTAATTACCTCAACTAAAATTCTCCTAAAAGTCAAGATCAACTATTACGAACCCTGGCAACGGTGCCAAAAACTTGATCCTGATATTTTTTTTTTATATGAGGATTTATGAAGTTT
>NW_018242982.1:0-2330 GCF_001263595.1 Phalaenopsis equestris
TATCCCAGCAAATGTCTCAACATGCTAAAGACATTGGCGGCTCGAGTTATGAGAGACAGATGAAGGCTCCATTTGAATGAATAAAATTTTCTTCTTTGCAAAACAATCTTGCATGTAATTGCTATGTTAATTATCTCTCGAATGTTAAAAAACAGATAAGTTTCCAACATTAAAATACATATTAAAACATTCCACAAATAGTACAAATCAAAGGAAGTCAATGCTAACATTAGTTATGGCTTATTAATAGACTCCATTATTGAACTTTCAAAGTAAGAACAGTGCCATTAACTTATTCGAAGAAGAAATGAAGAAATCTACATTAACATTTAACTGAAAATCAATGCCTGCTATAATATACCTGCTTCTTTCATGTTCTGCACAATCAACTTATCAAAGAATAGCATTCTCTCGCAGTACCTAATGTACAATGTGTCAAAATCACACAAAAGATAGCCATCCTCCACCTCTGATTCCCTTCTTCGTTGGAGCTTGTCTCCTCTTCTTCCAGGTTGGACTCCTCCGGTATGAGGACCATAAAACTGTTCTTCCTCATCTCCTTCATCCTTTTCACCTCATTAGAAACAATATCATCATCTTCATCATCATAATCCTCTTTTTCCACACCTCCATCTCTAGCACCCACCTTCTGGCCAGACTCCATACTTTCAATCTCGAACTCATCTACGCGCATTTGATTAGTTTCCGGATCAGTGCCTTCTACTTTCAACTTCTGGTTCAGCCTGAATCGCTTCACTTTGAAGAAATTCATCTATATAACCCCAAGCTTAGTTAAATCTTGCAGATTCTAAACACCAAAGCCCATTAAATATCAGTCATGATACTTTTAATCAACCCCAACAAAAACTGCAAAACAATCTTCTTCCTTTTATTTCGTATGGAACTTTAGGGCAAAAAAGCAAAAAAAATGCCGAAAAAAAAGCGACAATCAAAAAGGATGATGACGGATAAACTTAGCAAAGCAACTATAAAGCCGATTAACCAATGAAAAGCGCAGCACCAAAGAAAACCCTAAATGCAGCAGCTCCCGAATTCATAAACAGCATCCAACATAAGTGCTCACACATTGAACCGCAAAAAATAGGAAGCAAACTGAAGAAAAATCCATCATCCAGCTCGCCTGAACCTTAGCAACCTCAAAAATACCTACTTCCTTATGATAAATGAACAAGCACTTGCTTACACTGATGCCTTCAGCTACCAAAGCGAGCTCAGAGAGTCGACGCACAGAAAATGCGCCCCGGTCTTCTCGGCTAGGGTTAAGTGTACAACTAGGACTAAAACTCCCACAAGCGCGCGCGAGAGAGATACAAAGAGAGGAAGATCAGATCCAGTCGCATTTCCCTCTCCTCAATTCGCTCGTCGCCATTAGATGCGAAAATGCAATTAAGAGTAAAAAATCCAAATTTGGGGATCGTAAGGAGAATGCTCTGAATCGTTCACCTTCAAAAACCCCACTCTTGGAAGCAGCGCGGGACGACGTACTGCCTGACAATGGAAGAAAGCGAGTTTACGTTTATACCCTCGCGTGATTGCCGTTGTCACCTACAGACCTTGACGAGACGGGGTCAAAGCTGTCGGCCGTTTAAGGGTATAAAGGTCAGTTTATTTCCACTGAAGCCCCGTGACAGCATAAAAAATTAGACAAATTTACATACATGCCACAACGTCGACGCACCAAATTCTTAACGCTTACATTTCTAAATTCTAATCAAACGTCCCCGGATTTTGTATGTCTTATGCTTATAGTTGCATCCGTATTTGTATTTTGATAGTTAGATTAGTTAAGTGAGTGAATGTGTGCTAGTCGTGATGTATTAATGAGCATTGTTTGTTGTGTAAATTATGATGAGAAATACGAGTTATTGTATCAGGATCAACATGAGTATGACTATGCTAAATATCTAATTGATCTAACTTGTATCACATTGCATATTGCGGGTGTGCATTTAATTCCCTATTTTAAAATTGAAATTTTTTATTTTTCTACTTATGATATTTATTATTTTTTAAAAGTTTTGCAAATATTAAGTTAGACCATATGCAAAGTCAACTCTATTTTAAAATTCATCTTGGATGACTTGTTAGATCCCATAGATCTTTAACATGGGGCCGGTGCGGCGACCTCGTTAAACTCATATATGCCACTAGACTTTACCCCTCGATAACTTAGATTTTGGTAAGGGAACTTTTTTTAGATGGTGTGCCTAGGATTATGGTGCTAAGTAGTTTTTTTTATGTCATGTTGTTATTTGTTAGTTTTGTTGCATTAGTCAGACATCACTTTACTTGTGTTTTTGTGTGTTTAC
>NW_018242983.1:0-487 GCF_001263595.1 Phalaenopsis equestris
CTAAAATTCTCCTAAAGTTCTTATTGAAGTTTCCCTGACAACGGCACCAAAAACTTGATTTGCCCCTAGTGTGTGCTATTTTTTTGCGTGTTTTACGTAAATTTAAATCCCCTATAACAATGCTAAAAACTTGACCTATCCTGAAATTACGCAGTAATTTAACTTTCAAACATATAGCCAAAATCTTGACCTAACTTATATTAAGTATTTACAATTAAAATGTTAAAAAATATATATAAAATAGTTCACACACTAGTTGTTCTACATAAGTGCATGTATCCCTTCAAGTAATATAGGGCTTTCCTTAAAAACTAGTATCGATCCCACAAAAAGCAAGGTAAGAGGTCCTTAATCAAATTCTAGTCTACTACTATTAGTCCTTAGTTTGGAAGATCAATTTAAGTGGTTTTTCTAACAAGTACTTCTAAATGTAAGTCATAAGTTTAAAACAGCTAATAAATATTCCTAAATGAAAATATTAATTCTA
>NW_018242984.1:0-3689 GCF_001263595.1 Phalaenopsis equestris
TATTAAAATTATGCTATCAAACACCCTCTAAAAGTCTATGCTCGGTAATCACCTCCGATGACCCCAGTTGCTGCCATTGTGTTCGACAGTCGCCACCGCAAGGTCTTTGGACGCCACCATCATGGTCATTTGCACAGTCACGAACCAACACAAACCCCCATTGGCCTACAATCACCAATAACAAGCACTCAATGGTTTTACACTGCGTTTGTAGTGTGCTCACCTAAACTTCAAGTTTTACATACATACCAAAATGGGGTTAAAATGATGGTGGTTATGTGATGTGAAAGGTTTGGGTGGTATAAATGTAAAAAATAAACTGTGTTAGATATCTAATTACATAGGAATTGAGAGATATGTATGTAAATGACCCCTTAAGAAAATAAGGCGAAAATAGAGTTTCCATATCTTATTCCTTGGAAAGATCACTTATTTACTTGAATCTCAGTGAACTAACTGGAAATTGAAATATATTTTATATTGCTCTTTTCATTTAAATTTTTAATATTTTAAATTGAAATTTTATATTTAATTTTGAAATCAGTGTAAATTATGTTGAAATTGTGTATTTTATTATCTATAAATTCATTTAAAGTTCAATTTGTGTATAAATTATGCATGGTATGAAATGTTTTCATGACTGCATTATGTCATCTATTCATGGTTTCCATACTATTTCAATAAAAGAAGATTTACATACATACCATTTAATTTCTATTTATTTACATATCTAACACCAAAATTTCAATTTTTTACTTTTATACCCCCTTTCCTATGCATGAAAAGTTGTATTTCACTCTTTAAAAGTTAGAATGGGTGATATTTTTGATGTGATGTTAACATATGTAAGCCAATGGATGCATTTTTAATAAATTTAATTTTTTGTTTGTGTTTAATGCTAAATGCAAACAAATTTTGCATTTAGCCTTTTTTGAATTGTGTTAATTTATTAAAAATAAATACTAACATAAATTAATAAAATATATAATAATATTTTATAATCTTAAACTCAAAAAATGTTTTAATATTAAATAGTAATATTTTTCTTAAATGAGTTTTAGAAAATTTGAAATAAAATAAAAATAAAAATAAACTATCAAAAAATTTAATTAAAATATGGAAGTTAAGTTGTTAATATATTTAATTAGTTATAATAAGTAAATTTTGTGTTTATAAAATATAATTATAAAATGATATAAATTAATGTTGAGTTTATAAATTTGTAAGGCATCAACTTCCTATATTTGATGATAAGTTGATGCAACAATTAGAGTCTCTTGTTGAATGTAGAGTGGGTGTTTGTTGTAATTAAGTCTCAAATGAAATCATAGATCGAGCATTTTGCGAGTAGATGGAGAGAAACATTAACTATGAAAGCGACCAAACCGAGCGACTTCAATATACTTTTTTTTAAAATTTTATTGTATTGTCAACTATTTTTCAATAAATTTTAAATTTAATTTCAAAAATTTGTTGTCCAAAATTTGTTACTTCCACTGTGAAAGTTTGGTCAAAATTAAGTTATTTTTCATTTTTAAGATAATTTAAATACAATCCCGTAAATTTAATTTTTATTTTTCTTCAATTATTATTATTATTTTGTTTTTAATAATTAATTCATTAAACTGTTTAAATCTTTATTTAATTTATAACATTTTATAATTATATTTAATAAACTCAATTTACTTATTATAATTAATTAAATATACTAATTTTTAATTTCTCATATTTTATTCTAATTTTTGATATTTTATTTTAATTCTAACATTTTATTTCAAAATTTCTAAAAAAGATATTTTAAAAAAATATTAACATGTAATATAAAATTTTTTGAAGTATAAGATTATAAAATATTATTATGTATTTTATCAAATTCTATTTTTCATATTTATTTTTAATAAGCTAAAATTATTCAAAAAAGATTAAAACTCAAAATTTGTTTAACATTAAACACAAGGAAGTTTTGCTTTCTATTAAACACGCATTGATGCCGTTCGAATTTGCTCCCTTCTCTTAATTACTCTTTAGCCGGCCCCTTTTAACTAATTACAGTTAATTAAGCAGTTAATTAAGTGCCCCACTTGAGAATTTAGCCTTGAAATTATCCATTTCTCTCATGTTGAAATAAAGAGCACATTATGAAAAAAACAATAATAAAAAAGTGGCACAATATAAGAACTGCACACTTATATTGTGCCACGTGATATTAAATATTTGAGAGGGTATGTGTGTAAATATGAAGTTTAGGAGTGTGCTATGTGTGTGAAAGCCCCTTACTTTCATAATGGACTTTCAGTATGCTTCAACATAGAATCTTTCAATCTTTAAAATGCTGACAACACTGAGTTTGACTCGTAGGTATACAACGTCATGGTTCATATTCGACGTGTGTTCGACCATACCTTTACGACTCATTAGTTTCCTCGTCTAGAAACATGTTGCAGAACATGGCTTCAAGTAACTCAATAAGCTTCGGCTTTCGTAGTTTCATTGAGTCAGCTCGCTCTTTGCAAGATTTTTTCGTCTTTCTCTTTAGCTCTCTAACTCACATCTGAGTACAATAAAGTATATGGCGATGAAGTGAGTTTGGTCAGCAGATTTCCTTCTGTGTATTCCCCTCTCATACACAATTCTGATGAAGTCATATATCTAACACCCAAAGCTTGATATTTACAGTATTTATAACACCATGGTATCATAAACCTATGGATGAAAAAGTGTATTTCATGTTTAAAAATATAATGATGTGGTATTTTTGACGTGATATTAAAGAAATGAGAGCTATAATTGTTAATATGAATGTATAGGTGTCGGATATGTAAGAACATAAGAATTGTGTGGTATGCATGTAAATTTCACTAATATTTATACTTCAGTCCTAATTCATTATAATTTCATGTGACTGACCTACAGGTTAACGCTTTCCGCGGTACATTCTGCAGGATGTTTCAACTACTTCATTGCCGATCGATATCCTGATGCGAGACCAACATGGATCGGTGCAGTAATGCCGAACTTTGGAGCAGGAAGTCTGTGGATTAGATACGTGGCGGCAATGTATTGGACGATAACGACTATGACAACGAATGGATATGGTGATTTGCATGCTGAGAATCCAAGAGAAATGCTGTTTGATATTTTCTACATGTTGTTTAATTTGGGAATGAAAGCATACCTCATTGGAAACATGATGAATCTCGTCGTTCATTGGATGAGCCGCACGAGAAACTTTGTATGTTCCCTTCTGCTTCTTACTCGGTTCGCCTTTTTGATCATTGTGGGGAGATTTGATCTTATGATTGTAGAACTAGAAACAAATAACAACGGTTTTTGCAATATTAAGGAATAAGGAAGAAGACAAGTATTTGAGGAAAAACTCGAATGCTAAATAGTTGAGATAATGGTAAAGATGACAAGTACAAGAAGTAAAAACAAGTTAAGAAAAAGGGAAATTTATATATTTAGCACACAATTCCTCTGTATTTACATGTCTCACACCTACACTTTCATATTGACATACATAGTACCATGGTGTTTTAAATCTATGCATCAACAGGTATATTTCACTTTTAAAGTGGTAAGAATGCTAAATTTTATATGCTATTAAAGATTTGAGTGTTATGTGTGTAAATATGAAAGTTTAAGCGTGCGATGTGTAAATAGATAAGAATTGTGTGCTATGTATGTAA
>NW_018242985.1:0-394 GCF_001263595.1 Phalaenopsis equestris
TTATTTGCACTCAATCATATGAATTACATTCTCCTCCGTACGATCTCATGTGATTATTACCGTTAGTTGACTGAGGTAGTACTATCTTGGATCTTACATGTTCTGTCAACAAATATTAACATATTAATTAGTCAAATCAAGAAGTAAAAGAAGTACATGGTTTAAAATCATCACAACTTATTTCAACATTAAAGATTAATACTTCACATAACTTCTATCCAATACTTAATCACTTATCATTTTAAGGAAAAAGATAAAGAAGGCTTCTAAGAATTTATGAAGAAAACACAACTACACTTAAGTTTGAAAGTAGAAATCATGCAAACAAAAAAGAAGTCTAAATTAAAAACAAATATAGTTATTAAATCCTCTCCACCAGACTCTTGAAGTTCCT
>NW_018242986.1:0-900 GCF_001263595.1 Phalaenopsis equestris
GATCGATTATTTACAAATCTATTATGGGTATTATTTTAAATGGGCCAATATATTGATTGGGGCATTGATCCCGACTTACTACTTACATGCAACATTATAACGATGTCTCTGATTAAATTTTCACTTATATTTCCTTACTTTACAACAGAGTCAAAATTTGATCCTGAAGCAAATAGAAATATAACTCTTTAATTTATACATTGGGATACTACGCAAGGATACGTATCGTTATCAAGTAATATAAGACTTTTTTATTAAGACCTCAATATAGAACCCACAAGAAAATACAGAATATGCTCTATTGAACAACAAATTTTATATTTTAGAAAAACAATTACTAAAGCTAGAGATGTATTCGCAGTAATTAAAATTCAAATCTTTTTGGTATTTTTGATATTTTGACAAAACATAACAATTTAAAAAGATAACTTGAGTTTATGTAAAAGAAAAGCACTGAATTTGAAAATATCTTTCTCCTTATCATGAGTCAGTAATGAGCATAAGAATTCTGTTGTGGTAGTATGCAAATTGTGCTGTGTCAAATAGGAGCAATTATATTCTTTACCCTTACTAGAGATGCTATAAAGAACATTGACTAATTTAAAGTTTGAATAGTTCTGAAGACCGGCTAGGCAGGGAAGATATCATCTCTTACTCTAGAGTTCCCTCGATTCCATCCACCTGAGGGCTAACATCTTGTATCAGAACCTAAAATAATAAACCAAGTTGGGGGTTTTAACCTGTCACTTTAAAGTCCTCTAACTCTTCACACTTCAAAGATTATTTCCCTATTTATTTGCATTAAATCATATGAATTACATTCTCATTCATACAAGCTCATGTGGTTCTTTCTAATTGATGACTAAGACAATACCAGCCTGGCTCTTACATGTTCTCACA
>NW_018242987.1:0-833 GCF_001263595.1 Phalaenopsis equestris
CTTGCCTTTGTGTGATGCATTATCTTTGGCAGTCATCCTCAGCAGTGAAGGAAAATCCTCTTTCTCTCTGCATCTAACTACATTCATGAAAGGACCTTCGTAGTTCATGTCAATCTGGTTAAAATCCATGTTGAAGTCTATGGTACCGCCTTGCGGAGCCATCTCCTCATTTAGTACAAGGCTCCAACCATCCTTGAAAGCAAAGATCAGCATCTGTCCCGACATTTTTCTACAAACGACAAGAAAAACGTCAGTGGGCCGAAACTTGGCATGAACAAGAACAAACAAAGTATTTATTGAAGTGAATTTTAGCTTATTTTAGTGAAACAAATTGTTTACTTATATATGAATTTTGTTTAAATTTTTGTGAAACATTATACTCAAAAGTGGAAAGAAAAAAATTTGAAGTTTAAAATTGTCATTATATCAAGGTTAATTACAAAAGTTGGACCCGGTCATAGACATTTGGCCACATAGATAACCCCAAAACAATCAAAGTTTCAAAGTCTCAAAGCAAGTAGAGGCAAGCGGCATCAGGCTGCGTAATAGGTTTTTAGATATTGTCCATTTATTGGTAACATGGGTCTTTCACCCTGGAAGTCTACTAACTGGTAGGCTCCTCATGTGTATACCTTTTCAACGATAAATGGTCGCTCCTAAGTTGGCTCGAATTTTCCATCTATTTTGCGGCGTGCAAGAATAAGCCTTTTGAGCACGAGTATGAGGTCACCAACTTTGAATGTCTTTAGGCGGACCAATTTGTCATGGGCTTGTACCATCTTCGGCTGGTAAAGCTCTAAATGTTGTTGTGCTTCAAGTCATTTTCCCTCGAG